>NW_026647527.1:5000-34593 GCF_950295315.1 Erinaceus europaeus | reverse complement strand
GTTCCCAGGGGCCATTTCCCCCTCTTTCCCCTTCCTTCCTTCCTTCCTTCCTTCCTTCCTTCCTTCCTTCCTTCCTTCCGTTTTCTTTCTGTCTGATAGAAACGGAGACAGGAGTATGCAGAGAGGGAGAGGCAGGCAGACACCTGCAGGCCTGCCTTACGTGAAGCTTCCCTGTGCAGCCGGGGACCCAGGCTTCGAACCTGTGTCCTTGAGCACCGTAATGTCTGTGCTCTACCGGGTGCGCCTCTCATTTCTCATTTGTGGGGTGAGCTCAGAGATGCTCCGGCGGACGCAGTGCCGAGGACTGAACACTGCCTCAGGTGCCAGCCCGTGCCCGTGCCCCTCCCGACCTGGCTGTCCAGCCCGCAGTTAGCTCACACCCCCAGAGAGCTGGTCAGTTATGTGCAGCCTCCATTAGGCAGCCAGGTCCAGGCTCAGGGCCCTGCGGCCAGCACAGCGTGTGTGGGGGGGTGGCAGTCAGTGGGTCACGGGGCTGTGGAACCTGACACCAACCGGCCACTCCAGCCAGGCAGTGCCACCACCTACCTTGAGATGCAAAACTAAACCCAGAAAAACAAACCGACAACAACAAAACCCCAAAGCAGTTACCTCCCCAGACCCCCAGGGCGGCGGCTCAACTGACAGGCAGGCAGGCAGGCAGCCAGGTGCTCTGGCTTCCGCTCAGCGGGCACCCAGGGCCCATCCTGGGCCAGCCCTGACCTCGGCGTTCAGGCCCCTGGCCCCGGGGCCCACTGCAGGTCTGCTGCTGCCTGCCGCTTCCTCGGCCTCTGTCTGGGCTGGAGCTGGCTCCCAGCAGCCAGCGCCCTGCTCCTGCCCGCCCTGCCCGGCTCTTCCACACCTCAGGGCGACCCAGCTCCCCCTGGGGACCCCTCTGCTGCCACCACCCCTGCAGAAGACACTAAGGAGTCAGCTGCGGCGAGACGGGCTAGAGAAACAGCCACAGACACTGGCAGCAGGCTTCACCAGCATTTGAGGGCCACGAAGCAGTTAAGCGGATTAGCTCCTCACCCCCGCCCGCCCGCCCGCCCGCCCGCCTGCCTGCCGGCGCATGTGCTCAGCCCCACATTTCTCTGTGTGCTGTTCTGGTGTAAGACAGAAACTCCGTCAGGACTCGGGCCCAGAGGCTCATGGGACGGGCCAGTCTGGCTCTGTGCATCAATCAAAAAAACGCTTTTCTTTTTTTCCTTCCTCCAGGGTTATCGCTGGGGCTCAGTGCCTGCACTGTGAATCCACGGCTCCTGGAGGGAGGCCGTTTTTTCCTTTTAGTTGTATAGGACAGAGAGCAGTTGAGGGAGATGGGGAGGTAGAGGGAGAGAGACAGAGAGACACCTGCAGACCTGCTCTGCCACCGGGTGTTAGGACTTTTGTTCACTGATTCTTTGAGGCCCCACGCTCAGTCTCCAGCACCACCATCAGCCAGAGCTCAGCAGCGCTCTGGGGAAGCAACAACAACAACACCGGTGATGGCAGCAGCGCTGCCGAGGCAGCACAGGGCTCTGCAATGGGCCCTTTGTATGAGCCTCTGAGGCCCCAGGTTCAATCCCCAGCACCAGGAGAGAGAGAGAGAGACAGAGGGAAAGAGAGGCAGAGGGATAAGGAGAGGGAGGGGGAGCACTCCCTCACACGGGAGTCTAACAGCAGAGCTTCCTCTGGTGTGGGTCACCTCCCATGGGGTGCCAGGGTCTGAGCCTGGTGCTGTCAAGGCAGAAGGCTCCCCACCTGCACAATCTTTAAAACAAAAAGAAAGAAGCAAAGTAGAACGAGAGGACCCTGAGCTCCAGGGCTGCTGGAACCAGCGCAAAGCTCAAGAGGAGGGAGTCCCGGCCCCGGGTTCGAGATACACAGCACAGGTGCCCAGCAGGGTCCGAGGTCTCAGAATCCGGGTGCTCAGCCCAGCGTCCTTCGGGCCCTGTGCCGCTCTGGTGGTGTGGGGGCCTCCCGGGCCCTGCTGCCACTCAGGACGCCCACCCTCTGCTGGGGTCCTGCCCCTCGGCCCGCCCCAGGACGGCCCCTGGTGGACACTCACCCAATGGTCTTGGCCCAGTCACACCACAGTGGCTCCCCCAGGGCCTCCATGTCCGACCGGAAGGGCTCCAGGCACAGCTCCCGTAGGAGGGCGCTGTGGTCGGCGTCCCGGCAGGCCGTGGTCACTACCAGGAACGGGGCTGCAAGGACAGGGCGCTGAGCGTCAGCTCTGCCCCTCCCGGGCACACCCGATGGCCACCAGGCCTTGGGTTCTCTAGGACGCCGTGGGGGGTGACCCGCCAGCTGCTCCCCTGCCTGGGGGTCCCTGACCCCCCCAACTGAGGCAGCAGGACGGCTGCTTGGGCCCCCGCCCCTCGAGGCCACCAGGCCCTGGGGGTCAGGAGGAGGGCCCGCCTTGTCCTGAGTTTGGGGGGCAGGGGGCTGGGGGCAGTACTTGGGGGAGGTCCTGGGCACTGACCCCTGTCCCCTCCTCCGGACCCCGTCTCCGGGCGGTGACCTGCCACCTCTCCCCTGGGCAGAGACAGCCCCCCGCCCTCTGGGCACCCCCGCACCCCGACTGTGGGTCTGCTCAGGGCCTTGCTCCTAACTGACCCATCGATTAATTGATTGCCTGACTGAGTGGTTGTTTGACCGACTGATGGACTGATTGACTGATTGGTTGATTGATTTACTAATTGATTTACTGAATGACTGACCGACAGACCGACCAGCCGATTGATTGATTAACTGATTTACTAATTGGCTTATTGACTGACTGACTGATTTTTGCCGCCGAGGATGCCTGGGGTTCTGAGCCTGTGAGGTTGCTCTGCTTGGGGGGGCTCTTCCCCGTCCCCCAATTTAACCAGAGACGGGGGGAGAGAAACAGGGAGAGATACCACCACACTACTCCACTCCAGAAGCTTCCCCTCTGCAGTATCGCGCCGGAGGACACTACCCACTGCACTGCCTGGCCCCGTCCCCGGGCTACCCCTCCTGCCTGGTAGCACCACAGCCGAGCTGCAGCCTCTTTCCCTCAGGATGTGGACTAAAACACTCGATCCGAGCTGCAGCCTCTCTTTCCCTCAGGATGTGGACTAAAACACTCGATCCGAGCTGCAGCCTCTCTTTCCCTCAGGATGTGGACTAAAACACTCGATCCAGGGAGGCTGTGCACATTCAGGGTTCATTCCCTGACACCACAGGAGAAAATGAATGAAAATAACAATGATAAACCAAGGTGGGGAGAGGGTGCCGGGCGCTGGCCTAGCCGGCAGAGGGCACGTTTCACCGAGTGTGAGGACCCGGGTTGGAGCCCCAGGCGTCACATGGGAGAAGCTTCTGGAGCTGCTGGGGCCGGGGGTGGGTGCCTCTCCTTTCTGTCTCTCACCCTCCGCCAGGGCAGAGCACAGGCCTGGGAGGCAAAAATAGCCAGGGGTAAAAATAGTGACAGGGCAGCTCTGGGGGGGGCGGGGGGCGGGTGCTCCCAGTCTCCCTTTTCCAGTTTCTTGTCTCTGCACCCGGCCCCCCCCCCCCCCCCCCCGCGGCACTTCTTCTTCTTCTAGCGTTTGCCCTTCTTCCGTAGCCAGCCAACAGCGTCAGGTGGAGCCTGATGTCAAGTTTCGAGACCTCCTTTGAATCTGGAGAGGTGGCAGTCGTTGACTATGTGGGTCATAGTCTGTCTGGAGCCGCAGGGGCAGTTCGGGTCGTCTCTGGCTCCCCAGCGATGGGACATAGCGGCGCACCGGCCTAGAGGGACCCCATCTTTCTCTCCTCTGCACTCAGCCCACACCCCTGCAGCCTGGGGGACCCCATCTTTCTCTCCTCTGCACTCAGCCCACACCCCTGCAGCCTGGGGGACCCCATCTTTCTCTCCTCTGTACCCAGCCCACCACCCTGCGGCCTGGGGGACCCCATCTTTCTCTCCTCTGCACTCAGCCCACACCCCTGCAGCCTGGGGGACCCCATCTTTCTCTCCTCTGCACTCAGCCCACACCCCTGCAGCCTGGGGGGACCCCATCTTTCTCTCCTCTGCACTCAGCCCACACCCCTGCGGCCTGGGGGGACCCCATCTTTCTCTCCTCTGTACCCAGCCCAGCCCGGGGGTCTCTCCTACAGCCTCTTGCAGCTGGGACTCTGCTCCCTGACCCACCCAGACCAGGCCCCACAGGCCTCAGCTTCCCCTGCCCCACTCCCCACAGGCTGCCCAGGGCCTGAGCTCCCCCTCCCGCCCTGGTTCTCAGAAAGGAAGACCCAGCCCCAGGGGGGCCATGAGGACTCCTACTGAGTGCTTAAAGCCCAGAGAGCCCTCTGCCCTTCTCCCCAAGGCCTCCCTGCCTAGGGCCCTCTGCTAGGCTTTCGGAACATGGGCTCGAGAGAAAGGCCCTGAGTTCTGGGTCTGTGTGCACTGGGACCCACGGTGCCCAGCACCCCACGCGTGAGGAAGCCCCACCCAAGGACCCTGGGCTGTCTCTGTCTCTCTCTGAAAGAAAAGCCAGCCTTGGAGCAGTGGAGTCAGGCGAGGGCCTGCTGGCCTCACAAACAAGTCAAACAAAGCACATAGTCGGGTGGTGGCAGCAGGGTAGAGGACCCTGGTGAAGCCCTGGGTGTCCCTGAGCTAAGCCCACCCACCCTCCAGCTGTGGGGTTCTGAGCACAGAGTAGGGAGGGCTCGGGCGGTGGCGTGCTTGGCAGAGCACACACGTCACCATGGGAAGGACCTGGGTTCGAGACCCCGTTCTCCCACTTGCGTGGAGGAAGCTTCACGAGTTGTGAAGCAGGGCTGCGGGTGTCTCTGTCTCTTCTTCTCTCAATTTCTGTCTCCATGCAATACGTACATAAAATAGGGATATCTAAAACTTAAAAAAGAAAGAGTGGGACGAGGAGGGCCCCCCGCAGCTCTGCTGCGCCACCACGGAGCGGAGCCCCTGTGCTGTGGTGTCTCCATGCGGTGTTGGGCTTGAACCCAGGGCCTCGCACAGCACAGCGCATGCCTCCCCACCCTACGTGGAAAGCAGGTTTGCCCGTCTCACCCCAGCAGACACAAAATAAAACGGAGCAGATTCTGCTTGCAGGAGAGACAGAAGGTTCCGGGAGGCTGCCCAGGCTGGCCCCAGGTCCCAGCACCCCAGACGCCCCTTCCCTGGCCTGCAGGGGAGCAAAGGCCTGGGTGGCCGGGCACGGTGCCTGTGGGTGGTGCCGGATGCCTGAGGAAGCACCCGGAGCCCCACCACGGCGGGGGGGTGGGGGGTGGGGGGGGGAGCGGTCCATGTGGGGGAGGGAGCCATGGGGAGTGGAGAGAGGACACTCCTGGCCCGGGATGCTGGGGACCCCACTCAGCCCTCCACAGGCACGTGGGAGCTGCAGGAGGGAACGGGCTTTGGTGTCCAAGAAGCCACGAGGACAGTCCTGCCTTTGTGCTGGGTGGATGCCGCCCTGCCCAGGGGTCTGTGTGGACTGGACCGGACTTTCCTTGGGGAGGACAGAGCCCCACCTGGCAGCACCCAGCACAGCCTGGGTCCCCACAGCACTTCCTCCCTGGTGTGAGAAGCAGCTGAGGGTGCAGACCTGCAAGGAGTGTGTTAGATGTCTGAGAGTTCATGGGACGCCAGGAGGCAGGGGAGGGGCAGTGGCAGGAGAGGGGGAGAGGGGGCAGGGAGAGGGGAGGGGGCAGGGGACAGGGAGGAGGGGAGAAGAGAGAGGGAGGGAGCAGGGAGAGGGGAGGGGGCAGGGGACAGAGAAGAGGGGAGAGGGAGGGAGCAGGGAGAGGGAAGGGGGCAGGGGACAGGGAGGAGGGGAGAGGGGAGAGGGAGGGAGCAGGGAGAGGGGAGGGGGCAGGGGACAGAGAAGAGGGGAGAGGGAGGGAGCAGGGAGAGGGGAGGGGGCAGGGGACAGGGAGGAGGGGAGAGGGGAGAGGGAGGGAGCAGGGAGAGGGGAGGGGGCAGGGGACAGAGAAGAGGGGAGAGGGAGGGAGCAGGGAGAGGGAGGGAGCAGGGAGAGGGAAGGGAGCAGGGGACAGGGAGGAGGGGAGAGGGAGGGAGCAGGGAGAGGGGAGGGGGCAGGGGACAGAGAAGAGGGGAGAGGGAAGGGGGCAGGGGACAGGGAAGGGGTGAGGGGGAGGGAGAGGGGAGGGGAAGGAGGGGGTGGAGGGGAGAGGGTAAGGAGAGGGGAGGGGAAGGAGGGAAGGAGGGGAGGGGAAGGAGGGGAGGAGGGGGAGGAGGGGAAGGAGGGGAGGGAAGGAGGAGGAGGAGGGGAGGAGGGGAGAGGGGAAGGAGGGGAGGAGGGGAGGAGGGGAGGGAGGGGGAGAGGAGAGGGTTCGGAGGGGGAGGGGAGGGCCAGGCCGGCACATGGCGGTCAGAGCCCTGCAGGCCCACTGCCATGAGCACAGGCCGCCTGCAGCTCTTTCTCCTCCCCCCTCCCTCCCTCTCTCCCTCCCTCTCTCTCCTTCTTGCCCTCTTTCCCCCCTTCTCTTTTTTATTTTTGTCATCACAGCAGTCTCACAGTTTCACTGATCCAAGTCAACTCTCGGTTTTTTTAAATAAGAGGGTAAGTCAGGTGGCCGGGTGGTGGCACATCTAGGTAGCCGCACAGGTCACCAGGCCAAAGCACCCGGGTTCAAGCCCCGGCCCCCACCTGCAGGGGGGAAGCTTTGCGAGTGGTGAAGCAGGGCTGCGGGTGTCTGTCTCTCTCCCTCTGTCTCCACTCTTGACGTCCGGCTGTCTCTATCCCACAGATAAAGGTGATTTTAGAAGTATATCCTTCAAAGAGGAGAGAGCTACATCGGGGGCACTCAGCTCTGGCTTATGGCGGTGCTGGGACTTGAACTCGGGGTCTCTAGAGCGCCATATGCAAGTCCTGCTCCGGCCAGGTCGGCAGGCTGAAGCGAGGTGAAGTGGATCATCTGCTGTGCCCTGCCGGTCTGGCAGCAGCCCCCATCTTGGGGCAGAACTGGGGAGCAGCACACCGCTCTGCCGCCCCCAGCCAGGGACCTTCCTGCAGGTCGGCTGTCTGTTTCTTCCCAGCTCCTGGCGGGCGGGAGGCTGGTGGAGACGGCGGCTCTGACCCCCCCAGGATGTGCCCCTGGTGACTGACACAGCGCTTTAGGTCACAGCATTGGGTCTGGGGACAGTGACAGGAGGCGGCCCAGCCCTGCTGACTGGGGGGGGGGGCAGGGGGAGGAGGGGGACACCCACTTGGCAGAGGGGTCTGGGTGCCAAGGGAGAGAATATTCTGGGACTCGGATTCCCTGGGTTTCCACAGGGGTGCACTGGAGCCTCAACAGGAGGGGCAAAAAGCAGGGGCCTGGGTGACCCCACGGGCACTCACACTGCCCAGGCAGCAGTGGGGGCCCCTTCACCTGGGGGGAGCCCGTGCTTCTGGGTCCTGCCCTGTTCTGGGGCAGGTGACAGGGGCCTGGGGGGCAGGTGACAGGGGCCTGGGGGGCAGGTGACAGGGGCCTGGGGGGCAGGTGACAGGGGCCTGGGGGGACAGGTGCCGGGCCTGGGGGTCAGGTGACAGGGGCCTGGGTGGACAGGTGACGGGCCTGGGGGGCAGGTGACAGGGGCCTGGGGGGGTAGGTGACAGGGGCCTGGGGGGCAGGTGACAGGGGCCTGGGGGGCAGGTGACAGGGGCCGGGGGGCAGGTGACAGGGGCCTGGGGGGACAGGTCACAGGGGCTTGGGGGTACAGGTCACAGGGGTCTGGGGGACAGGTGACAGGGGCCTGGGGGGACAGGTGACAGGGGTCTGGGGGGACAGGTCATAGGGGCCTGGGGGGTGCAGGTGACAGGGGTCTCGGGGGGGAAGTTCACAGAGGTCTGGGGGGACAGGTGACAGGGGTCTGGGGGGCAGGTCACAGGGGTCTGGGGGGACAGGTGGCAGGGGTCTAGGGGGACAGGTCACAGGGATGGCAGAGGTAGGGGGGAGAGGGGGGAAGGGACCACCTGCCAGCAGGGACCTGGAGGGGGGACAGATCACAGGATGGCAGGGCAAGGACCTGAGGGGGGTCCTCCATCTCCAGGGGGGCCTCTGGGGTTTCAGTCACAGGCAGGGAGTGGGTGATAGTTCTTGGAACCTGGTGCCCGAGGGCCGCCGTGGAGCGTGGGTGGCCACTCTCTGCAGGGTGACCGTCCCATGAGCCCCCCCACCCCGTGTCCCCATGAGTGGCCGAGTGCGGGCTGTGGCAGGGTCCCCCAGGGAGCCGGTTGGTCCTGCCTGTCACCTGCCCAGGGCGGCTTCTCAGGATGGGGCGGCTCTGGAGGGAGCTCCCCGGCAGGGCAGGGCAGGGCAGGGCAGGGCAGGGCAGGGCAGGGCAGGGCGGGGCAGGGCAGCACGGTCTAAGGGCTCAGAGGGTGGGTGGGGGCACTTCTTCCCCAGCAGATGGGGGCGGGGCACTTCCTGGGACCTCTGGGCTCCCAGCGCCCCCCCCCCCCCCCCCGCCTGCTCCCTCTAGGCAGGTGACTCCCGTGCGCCCCGACGCAGAGGGGACCCCAATGCGCATCCCCGGGGGCTGGGGGTGGGGGTGGCGGGTGCCCGGAACCCCGTCTACTCACCCAGGAGCAGCCAGAGGCCTGGGGCCATGGTGCCACGCGCCCGCCCGCTGGGAGGACTGAGCAGGGAGGAGCCGGGAGCCGGCAGGGAGGAGCGGCCCCCGGAGGCGTGTTGGGCGGGGCCGTGGAGCCTGGGACACAGGGCCGGGACCGGCAGCCCTCGGCCCCTCCCGGGCGCAGACTGGACACAGCTGGCACCTAGTGCGGCCGCTCAGCCAGGGGGCCCACTCTCCACTGACCGGGCCCCTCCCCGTCACTCCCCCGGGGGGCTGTGGGGACTGGCCGGGCATTGTGGGTGCTGACCCTAGGGACAGGGCTGGGGACACAGGTGGCTGGGGGGACAGGATGGGGACAGCTGTGTGGACACGGCCGCAGGAGCCCCGGGGCAGGGCACAGGCCTGGTGTGCAGGGGTCTCGAGAGCCCTGGTGGGTGCCCGCCCCGCCTCCGGACCCGATCCACAAGCCCAGGCGGCTGAGTGGGGTGGACACGGCGGTCTGCGCAGAGGACAGCGCCAGCCATCGCTCCAGGGCCAGGGACCTGGGGTGGTCGAGGGGACAGAGCCCCCTGCTGGCCATTTGGAGAACAGCCACAAGACACATGCGGGAGGGGGTGTGTGTCCAGGGCAGCCTGGGGGGGGGGTGAGGGAGCCCCAGGAGGGGGCGGTCAGGGAGACCCAGGGGTAGGGTCAGGGAGACCCGGGAGGGGGGTCAGGGAGACCTGAGGGGGTCAGGGAGACCCAGGGGGTTGTGGCCTCTGGAATGAGAGGTGTGTGGCGTAGGGGAAGCCACAGGACCCCAGTGATGGAGCCCCCCACTGGGTAGGGCAGGGGGCTCCTGCTGTGTGCAGCCCTGCAGGGCCAGCGCAGGGTGGGTCCTCCTATCCAGAACAGGGAGTTGGGGGGGGGGCAGGGGCACGAGCAGCCGTGGGGTGGGTGCGGGCAGCAGGCACCTGTCACCCCCCCCCCCCAGACCAGCCTGAGGCGTGAAGCTTCTGCACGGCCCCTGCCAGCTCCCTGCTCCTCCGTCCCTTGCCAACAGCACTGTCTCTCTCACACACAGTCACTCTCCCTTACACACTCACACTCTTCACCTGGGTGGAGCCGGAGCCCACAGTCGGCTTCACCCCTCATGCCGCGTCTCCGGCCCTACTGTAGTTTTGAAGAAAACACCTTTATTTTTAGTCACGGACATCGTGATGCCACTTGACCCTTCCTGGATTCCTGAGGTGACCCTCTGCCCGCCGTGCCCACCCCCATAGTCCCCACGGCTGCCCAGGAGCCGGAACGAGCCCAGGCAGGGTCCGCCTTGCTCAGTGCAAACCCCACCCCGCAGGATCCAAGGGGCAGGAGAGACCCGCGCGTTGCCGGTGGAGCTGAGGGTCCTCGGGGCACCGGGCAGCAGCGGGAGTCGGCCTCGCTTCCTGGAGCCCAGTCCCGTCCACACCCGCGGGCGGCCCCCTTCAGGACAGGACAGGACAGGACAGCCTGCAAGACACGGCAGAGGTCTGAGGCCTGGCCGCCGGCACTGATCTCTGCTGTGGTGGGACGGACGGAGCACAGGGTCCCACAGGGCGCTGCGGAGGGACCTGGCAGCTTTCGGTCAAGGCCGCGGGGCAGCACCACGAGGAGAGAAGAGGAGAGGGTGCTGGGCAGCGCTCGGCTAAGGTCAGCCAGGCGCCCGCTGGCGGGACGCTGTGCAGCCGGGAGGGAGGCCCCTGGGTGTGCCCGCTCCCACCGCTGAGCTGCCTGCTGCTCTCTGGACAGACGGAGCCCACAGACCGTTCGGCCAGCTCTCTCCGTCCTGACTGAGGCAGAGACACGGTGGCGTTTTCCCCGTTTTCCCGACTGCAGCACAGCCCGCCGGTGCCAGGCCCCGGGCCGGGCCACACATGCGCCTGGGCGGCACCAAACCGGTGAGCCGACTCCCCAGACTGACCTGACGCTCCGACGACAGTCAGCGCAGAGGAGAGGCCCCTTACCTCCACCGCGCCGCTCGGCCCTAACCGGAAGCAGGGTTCTTCAAGGCGGAGGAAGTCATGTCCACGATGGTGTTGATGGGTAGGCCGTGGAGAAAACCCTTGTGACTCCGCCTCACCGCCTGCAGGGCACTTATCATGCCTTCCCTGTGAGACAGCACACGAGCCCTGCCTGGGGGCCGACACACTGGGGGGCTGCCTCCACTTCCTGGGGCCCTGGGGGCTACCTGCTCACGCCCGGGTGGAGCTCGGCCAGCCGCCTCAGGATCCTGGTGAAGCTGCGCAGGTCCAGCGTGTTGGCGGGGAGGTGGTGAGCGGGCGACTCCGGCAGCAGCTGAGCGGACGGCACCTGCCGGCAGCTCTTCTTGGGGCCCTAGATCTCACGGAAACCGACCGGTCAGCTCGTGCGGAGACCACCCGCAAAGCCACGGGATCTGAACGCGAGTGGTGGGGCTGAGTCCTTCGGAGCTTCACAGTGACCGTGAAGCTGCCAGCGCCCCGCCGCCGAGGCCTTGTTCTCACCACCGCTCAGCCCGCAGGCAGGAGCAGCAGCAGCAGCAGCAGCAGGCCACGGCCACGGCCACGAGGGAGAGCCGAGGCTGCAGGGCAAGTCAGACGGCCAAGCTCTGCCTTGTGCACTGGCGCTTTCTACGTGCCCGGCTAGTGCCCACGACCGGCACTCACTACCCGCCGAATGGCGGCCGTGGGGTGACGGTGAGTGACGAGGACCGGGCAGCAGCCAGGGGGCAGCGCGGGGACCCGCCCACTGAGCACACGCTCCTCCGCCGGGCTCTCGTCCTCCAGCCGGGCCCACGCCGGGAGTCCGCCCCGTGATGTGCGGCCGTTGAGGACGTGCTGCCCCCACCCCGCTGCCTCACTGCGCACGAGCCTCCCCCGCCTGCCGTTTGGCCGCCGGTGGTTCTGGGGACTGAACCCGGGGCCTCGGAGCCCATCGGGAGGGCCTTCGGCAGAGCTGTGCCGCCCGCCAAGTATCTCTCCGTGGGCAAGCGAGCCATGGCGCCGTGACTCCGGCAGGCGATGCTGGGAGACGGGGCCGAGGCTGGCGGTCAGCGCCTGGCCTGCTCGCCCTGGGCCGCCGTGGCCCTGCCCTGCCCCCAGGACCCAGAGCGCGGCCGCCTTCCCGATGGACAGGGCGAGCCGGCCGGGAAGCCTACGCCACAGGCCGTCTACACCACAGGAGCAGGCACAGGCGGACGAGGGGCCGAGTGACGGAGCTTGAGGAAAGCCAGGGGCGCCGGATGGAGGGAGCCCGACAGCAGCCCGTGTGCAGAGGGAGGGCGCGGTGGTCGCAGGGCAGGAGGCCGACACCACAGCCGCCAAGTCTCCGCCTCAGGACGTTGCCGCCAGTCAGCCGCCCCCCACCCCCGGCACCGAGCCCCTCGTGAGACCCTCGATGACAAGGCCCCGGCCCCCGAGGCCGGCTTCCTGGCGCCACGCGAGGTCCCCAGAGACCCGCAGCTGGAGCTCCAGGAGTGGCAGGCGTGGAGCCCGTCACTGTCACCCATGGTCCAGGCGCCGGGATCACAGAGGGCGTCTGGGGAGGGGAGGGGAGGGGCTGACCTGCTCAAGGTCCGGCTCGGCTGGCCTTCGTGGCCTCGTCCTGGGTGGCCCGGGAGGGGGAGCTGCGGCACGGGGCCCTCGGCCCTCCTCCGGCTGGCGCGGGTGGGTGCGGCTCCCCTTCCCGCAGGGCGGCGCGGGGTTCGGCTCCCCTGGGCTCTTCAGGAGCCGCACGTTCACGGGCCGCCCGCCCACGGAGGCCCCGTTCATCTCCCTCGCAGCTGCCCTGGCGTCACCGCTTCTCTTCAGGGTCAGGGTCGCGAACCTAGGGCGGCAGGGCAGAGCCAGGACCCTCAGGGCGGCGGCGGCACTCCCGCACTTCGTTCGTCCGAATGCAGCCTCCGTGAGCCGCGGCCTTCAGCGAACCGCCGCTTCGTCTCCCCACGCGGGAAATGGCTCAGCCGGTACCCGCCTCGCAGCACAGCTACCGTGAGAGACTTTCAGCCTCCTACACTTCAAGGCAGGGTGCGAGAGAGAAGAGGCAGGGCCGAGGAAGGCGAGTGTGCCGCGCCCTGGGCAGGCCCTCAGGAGTCAGTACCTGTAAGCGGGAGAGTCGCAGATGGACACTGTGCAGACTTGGTACTTCTGGAAGTGCGCTCGTAAGTCAGCCTGCAGGAAGGGGACATGCGTGACGCACGCAGGACGAGGACAAGGACGAGGACGAGGAGAGGGGCAAAGTGACCTCCCGCCTCAGGACCGCCCGCCGGGTACCTCGGAGATGGTGGGGCCCAGCCCGCCGACGTGTATGGCGTGTGTGGCGTGGCCTCTGTCTCCGCGGACGGGCTCCCCCGCCGGCGCCCCTGCTGTGGAGAAGCAGAAGAGGCACAGGTGACCCCGTGGCTCTGGCTTCTAGGGCTTGGTGGCCACTCCCGACCGCCCGCCTCCGAGTGCCGGCACAGCAACCCGCCACCGCCGTCGAGGCCGAGAGCCCCAGGGCGGTCACCTGAAGGCACAGGGGAGCTGCGGCTCAGAAGTGTCACCCAGGGGGGGTCTCCCCGGCTCCCACCCAGAGCGCCGGAGGCGGACAGACAGAATCCCGGTCTCGCGGCCAAGAAAACCTTCAAGCCAGCCGGTGGCTCGCAGGGCTACAGCCCATGGAATGGGGTGGGCACCCCGAGGGCAGGGACCTTGATCTGGGCTGTGCTGTCTCAGAAAGCACCGTATCGAGACCACGTGTCTCTTTTCTTGACAAAAACCCACGGCTTTCAGCTGCGAGGGGCAGAGAGCCCGTTAGCTCGGGGCGCCACACCGAGACCACCCACTGCTGCCCAGCCCCCCTAAGACTGTGTCGTCCTGGCCTCTCTCTCTGTGGGATAGAAACCCGTCTGAAATTTAGAAAGAAAACCCACTCGGCTGAGACTCGGGACTGCAAGTCTCTATCAACCTGTACCCGAGGGCGCTCTCCTCGCAGGGGTGGCGGGGCAGTGACCCAGCAGGCCCCTTCTGGGCCCAGCCGAGCCTCACACACGTTGCACCGTGCGGTGCCCAGAACACCCCAGCAGGCAGCCGTCACCATGTTTCATTTCCCAGAGGAGAAACCGAGGTCTGAGCAGCGCCGGGCCCCTGGCCTGAGAGGTGGTGCAGAGGCTAGTGCATCGGACCCAAGAACCCGAGGTCCCGAGTCCAGTCCCCATGCCGTGTGTCAGCCACATCCTGGGTTTGGTTTTGTTTTTAAATATTCTTTTTTTTTTTTTCCCCTCCAGGGTTATTGCTGGGTTCAGTGCCTGCACCACTCCTGGAGGTCATGCCCCCCCCCCTTTTTGTTGCCCTTGTTGTTGTAGCCTCGTTGTAGTTATTATTATTGCCATTGTTGATGTCGTCATCGTTGGATAAGACAAAGAGAAATGGAGAGAGGAGGGGAAGACAGAGAGGGGGAGAGAAAGACAGACACCTGCAGACCTGCTTCACCGCCTGTGAAGTGACTCCCCTGCAGGTGGGGAGCCGGGGGTTCAAACTGGGACCCTTACACCGGTCCCTGCGCTTTGCGTCACATGAGCTTAACCCACTGCGCCACCACCCGACCCCCACGTCCTGGTTTTCTAGACACAGATGGGGGGAGCTCTGGCCCCAGGGGCAGCGGGGGTGGGGTGGGCAGACGGCACCTTAGGTGGCGTGGCCCTGCTCACCTGACCACCCCTGGCCTGCCTCAGAGTGACCAGCTGTGAGAGGAGGCAGAGGGCTCTCCGCAGTGGAGCGGAGAAGGGTCCTGAGTAAGAACCGGAGATGAGCACCCCACCCCCCACTCTCACTCCCTGATCTGCTAAGTACCCTGCTGGCTGAACCCGGCCCCAGCCCTGGGCTGCCCAGTGAGCACAGAAACCCCCTCCTGACCGCCATGGCAAAGTGCTCACCCGGCTGGCACTGCCCTGCTGCCGTGTCCAGCAGCTGCAGTCTGGGGTCTCTCCCTCCGTCAGATCTGGGCCATGCAGCCCGAGATGTCTGAAGACACCTCCCCCCCCCCCCCGTCCTGATGGCAGATGTTACAGTCCTTCTCAACACGGACTGCAGACACTCAGTGTGCTCCCTCTGGCCAGGACCCCACAGCCGACTGGGGGAGGCAGGAGGGCTGCAGGGAGGCGGCGAGTTCCGCACACAAGCTGCGAGCGTGTGGTGAGATGGAGGAAGCAGAGGCTGTAGTCGGGTGAGAGGACAGAGTGCTGCAGGACAGATGTACGAACGCACTAAAGATGGCACGGACACTGACTGCGAGCACCGTAGCTAGAGGGAGCTAAGTGACTTGGTTTTCTTACATCTCAGCGTCTGACTGAAAAGCCTGCCGCGTGCTCCCCCACAGGCAAGAGGCACCTAGCCTTCTCATGGCCTGGAGCAGAGGACCAGCACGGGACGGGGCGTGCTGGGAGCAGAGGGGCAGCGCAGACAGGGCGTGCTGGGAGCAGAGGGGCAGCGCAGACAGGGCGTGCTGGGAGCAGAGGGTCAGCGCGGACGGGGCGTGCTGGGAGCAGAGGGTCAGCGCGGACGGGGCGTGCTGGGAGCAGAGGGTCAGCGCGGGACGGGGCGTGCTGGGAGCAGAGGGTCAGCGCAGGACGGGGTGTGCTGGGAGCAGAGGGTCAGCGCGGACGGGGCGTGCTGGGAGCAGAGGGTCAACGCGGGACGGGGCGTGCTGGGAGCAGAGGGTCAGCGCGGGACGGGGTGTGCTGGGAGCAGAGGGTCAGCGCGGGACGGGGTGTGCTGGGAGCAGAGGGGCAGCGCGGGACGGGGCGTGCTGGGAGCAGAGGGGCAGCGCGGACGGGGCGTGCTGGGAGCAGAGGGGCAGCGCAGGATGGGGCGTGCTGGGAGCAGAGGGTCCAGCCCCGAGGCACACAGAGGGCAGCAGGCACTGCTTCCTGTGGCCCGGGAGAACCAACCTCGTGTGGGCTCCGGCTCCGGCTCCGGCTCCCCTCTGGCCGGCTCGAGGACGCTCTGCTGGGCTCCCGGGAAGTCAGTCCCTGTCAGGCTCTCTCTGGCATCAAACCAGTCTTCACTCACTTCTGGGGCAGCCTTATGGCCTGAGAGATGACACAAGGAGCCTGAGTCACGGGGCTCGGAGCAGCTCCCCTGGTCTTGGGACGGAGTGAACACGAGCACACGACTAGCTTCACTACCAATAAAGAGAGGAGTTAGTGGGGCTGGGCGGTGGCGTGCCTGGCTAAGCGCACCTGTTACGGTGCACAAGGACCCGGGTTCAAGCCCCCGCTCCCCACCTGCAAGGGGAAAGCTTTGCAACTGGCGAAGCAAGGTTGCAGGTGTCTCTCTCTCTCCCTCTCCATCTTCCCCTTCCCTCTCGATTTCTGGCTTTCTATCCAGTAAATAGATAATGAAAGAATTAAAAAAGAAGTGTCAGTAAAATAAGGGAACCTAGCATGTTCTGTGAAGAGACTTCTAGAAGTCACTATACTAAAAAGTCCTTTTTCAAGTAATCTGTTTCCTGGCTTTTCTGTAACATTCCTAGCTTATTTGAAGGCCTTACTTTTTCTGATTTTTTTTTTTTTTTGCCTCCAGGGTTATTGCTGGGGCTCAGTGCCTGCACTACTAATCCACCGCTCCTGGAGGCTACTTTTTCCCCTTTTGTTGCCCTTGTTGCTTTTTATCGTTGTGGTTATTATTTTTGTTGTTATCGATGCCACTGTTGGATAGGACAGAGAGAAATGGAGAGAGGAGAGGAGAGACAGAGAGGGGGAGAGAAAGACAGACACCTGCAGACCTGCTTCACCACTTGTGAAGCGACTCCCCTGCAGGTGGGGAGCCAGGGGCTCAAATCAGGATCCTTGTGCGGGTCCCTGTGCTTCGCGCCATGTGCACTTGACCCGTTCTGACTTTGAGCTCTCCTTACTATAGTGTTATTTTTCTCCAATCAAAATCCCAAGTGTCCTTAAAGCTGAGTAAGCATAGCTGTAGCCATTTTTGTTAATAACGAATTATATCATCTCTGGAAAGTCCAAGATCTTGCCTCACAGATCACATACACGGGAGCTGAGTGGTGCACATGTGGTCAAGCACAAGGACCTGGGTTTGATCCTCGCTCCCCACCTGCAGGGGGGAAGCTTCATGAGTGGGGAAGCAGGGCTATGGGTATCTCTCTCTCTCTCTCTTTCCTTCTCTACCTCCCCTTCCAATTTCTCTTTTATCAAATAAAGAAAACGGGGCAGCTGCCAGGAGCCGTGAACTTGTGAGGCATCAGGCCGCAGCAGCACCCCTGCAGCTGTTGGAACATGAGGGAAAGAAGATGAAGAGAAGTGCAGATGTGGCCGGGTGCCGGGCCAGCAAACACAGGCCTTGAGCATGACCCGGCGTCACAGCTGCACAGACTCTGGCTTTCTCTCTCGGACACGTAATGATCTTTTCAAAAATCACACCCCATCTAAAGATATGAAACAGACAGAATCTCAGACCAGAAGACACGGGCCGGAGACTCAAAGTCATCAGAACACCCAGAAACCTAAGGACAGCAGCTGGCGGCGGGAAGCCGGTCCCACGTGCGGGGCAGGGACAGAGGCTACCGTGCCCGCAGGGGAACCCAGATGGCTTCCTGTCTGTCTGGGGGCCTGTCTCCACATAACGGAAGCCTGGGGCCACGTGGAGCCTCGACGTGACGTGAGAGCACAGCTCACTGACCTTGCTCACCCAGTCGCAGCTGACTCAAGTCGATGTCGACGTCAATGTTCCCAAGAACACCTTCCTTGGGTGGCGGCGGCTGTCTGGGTTCGTAGCTGTCAGCTGCCAGGGAGATCTGAGGGTCGGATAAAGACACTGAGCAGATAAAGACACTTGCTGCACTCCTGTGTGCTGCCGAGCCTCGGAGAGGAGCCATCACCAGTGGGTTCACAGGCGGACAAGCTGGGTCTCAACGACTTGCTTCGTCAGCCGGCTACAGTCGGACAGATCAGGACTCACAGCCAGTTTGAAGGAGGCTACACCTCTGTGACTATCCGTCTGCCTGTGGGCGTCTCCTCACGGCAGCGACGCGCGGCCACGCCCTCGTGCCCACAGTGTTCGTGGGCTCTGTTCGTGGACGCTTCTTACCCTTCACTTACTGGGTAGACTTACTGGGAGGAGAAACTTTAAAACGCAGAGGACGCCGTGCGGTGGCAGATGGCGACGGGAGAGCCGAGCGCGCCTACCATGTGGCTTCAGTGAAAAGCTTGTAGCTGACGAGAGAGGCACTGACACACTCACAGGTGCGATTCGGCCAGATGGCTAAAGTGTGACTGTAGGATTATATTCCCTACTTTAGAAACGTGCTCGACGCCTCAACCAAGCAGGTCACAACGATGCCATCAACAGCTGTAAGCAGTAAAGTCTTCCACTGACGCTTTCCGCCTCTCCTGGAGGGAGCCTGAGGCCGAGAATCTGACTCCCCGGGCTTCCTGCGAGGGCTGGGGGAGGCACCAGCAAGGGCGTGAGGAAGCTGAGGGGGGTTGGTTATTCATCGGCTGACTGATGTGACTCCAGGTATGTCTTCAAAAGGGGTAAGACAAGCAGCTCACATACAACCTCTTCGCAGTCATCACGTCGCGGGAGAAAAGTCCATTTAAGAGCTGCTGATTCTTCATAGGTGGTGTGTATTTTAAAAGGAATAGAACTATGGGATAATTTTCAGCTTGCCACCTTATCATTTATAGTACGGAAAAGGATTACAGTTAATTCAAGTCCTGAGCTTCAGCTCTGAAATGTACCTTCCTGTTTAAGACCAGCCAAATACGACCTCTGCAGGGTTAAGCCCCAGGTCAGAAAGTGGCGCTCCACCCCCGCTCCCCTACATGAGGCAGGTCAGTGTGTCTGTATCAACAGACTCCTCAGACAAGCCTGCTCCCTGGGAGGCAAGGGATGAAGGACCCAGGAGAGGTGTCTAGACTCGACTTACTGGCTTCTCCTGAGGCGCACGGGCTCATTCTCAATTCCTCAGTTCTCGGGGATCACTTTCTGACCCAGGGGTGAGGGCCACTGGGCTAACCCACCCGACAGGGGCCCAGGTGACGGTGTGCTCAGACAGCCCTGCCTTAGGGCCGGCATCACGGGAAGCTCTTGACAAACATCACCCCTCCCATCCCCGACGCCCGAGTTCACTCAGACCGCAGTCTCCTACGCAGACTCGCCACCACGCTCACCAGGACACCAGGCTCAAGCGACAGCACACGGGAGCTTCTGAGTGATTGGGCCACACGCTTGGCCTGGCGCCGCAGGCCCGCAGAAACTCACCCGAGAGAAGGTCTTTCTCAGACCCGGAGAAAAGTCAGCATCGCCGCCATCTCGTGTGCCCTGGTGAGCTCGTTCAGAATCTGCTCCTGAGACGCTAAGCAGATAAACACTTATTCACGTCTCCATAGGGCCAAGCAGGTCACTCAGTGAAAATTAAGCCACACCGACGACCAACAAACCCTAAACCGGACCGTGACTTACATCTGTGAGTCTTCTTTCATTAGCTGGCGAGAGAGGAACGGGACAAAGAATCTGTCAGTTTGGAATGAGATCCGTGGCAATGGAGTCCACGCATCACCCGAGCGCGAGTGCGTACCTTGGAGACGAACTCTGAGAAGGCGGACAGCAGCGTTGACTCTATGGACAACGGGGGCAGCTCTGACAGTGCGGCGCCCTCACTCAGCTTGGCTTTCAAGCTCACGTACCGGACCTCGACGTCTCTCAGGATGGAGAACAAGACCGAGCCCAACTCCTTCTTGGTAGAGGCACTCGACAGACCCCTGTGGAGACGGTCAGAGTTCAGCACGTAAGCCCAAGCCAGTCCCAGGGTCCCAGGCAGTAAGCAATCTGTCGGCTGCTCGCTCTGCCTCATCTCTGACACTCCCTCCTTTGTGGTTATTTAGTCAGAGAACAGGAACCACAGAAGACGCAGCGCGAGCAACCCTCGAGATAGAAACAGAGGAGGTGGCGGGTTGTCAGACCCTCCCTCCATCTCTCTCTGCCCCGAGACCCCCAGGTCCCAGCCCCGAACGGTTCCAGCCGCTCGGCAAACCTTTCCACGGCTGAGGAGACAGGGAGAGACCCCACAGCCCAGGGTTCCGTCTCTGCGGTCCCAAGCTCACTCCTCACCTTCCCCACCAGTCACCCCGCGCCTTACACTTTTCCCTCGACGACGACAAGGAGACAGATGGGGCAGGCCCAGGGTGGGCTTGACTTGCCTGCTGTCCGCCACCAGCCTGTGGACGTCCCCGCAGTGGCGCTGGCACAGCTCGTAGTGCAGGTCCAGGAGGTGCAGCTCTGCCGCCACGGCCCTCTGCATGACCTTCTGACAGCACCACGACAGCTTCCCCGAGTCCCTGTGCCAGAGACCCAGTGTCGTTTGGCTGCGGGCTCTCCCAGGCGGGCGGCCAGGCCTGGGGTGACGGTGTGGGGCCGCTGGACTCGCACACTACAGTCACAGCAGGCGGGAGCGGGCACGCAGCTGGAGCCAGAGCCAGAGCCAGAGCTAAACCAGAACGCGCTGGAGTTGTGCGGAGTGAGAAGCAGAAACAGCCCCAGGCAGGGAGGTGCCGTTAATGGCCGACACCGATGGGGTTGGAGCCCACTGAGGCGTGAGCACCGGCCGACTCACCGTGCAGCTGTTGCCCTGCTAACAGAAAACAACACGGCTCACACTCGCCGCTACCCGGGGTGGGGAGCTGTCGGGGCTCTGCAGAGACGCCCTGGCCTGAAGCGCTGAGGCCCGGCCTCAGCCCCCACCCAGCACCACCAGCCAGGGCTCAGCAGGGCCCCAGAGATCCTCTCTCTTCTCTCGTTAAAATAAAACTCAAAAAAGGAAAGGACCAAGGACGGCCACCACGCAACGTGTTGCCATCCCCGAAGCGAGAGAGAACTCGATGGAGAGAGAAATCAAATCCCCAGCATGGCAGACCAGCTTCAGACCCTGGCGCTGTCCCGGGAGGTGCCACGCTGCACGGGGCAGCTCCGACGATCCGCTGTCACCCCCCGGCCACCCGGCCCTCTCTGACTGCAGAAACGGGAGTGGCCTAACTGGCAGGTGTGAGGCCCCAGGGCGGACCAAGTGTCCCAACTGCAAGAAGCCGCGAGGCCCTGAGCACGGCGTTATCTCCTGGCTGCCACTGCCTCCGGGAAGCCGACTGCCCTCAGCCTCGGAGCACTGGGCTCCACGTCCCACTCCAGAAACGGACCACAGAGGAGGGAGGGAGGGCAGATGTCCTCTCAGACAACCGCCTGCCCGTGTTCTGAACACGAGGCGGCTCAGCAAACACAGGGGCGTCAGATGGAGAGTGGCAGCAAAGCCGCACGCCCCGCCACAGCAGCCTTCTCCCAGCCGGTGGCATTTCCAGACCCCGCCCGCTCCGGTCTGCTTCTGCTCGGAGAAGAGAGAGGCCGAGTCAGCCCGGTCTCAGCCGGGTCGGGGCTGTGTGGGCATCACTCCAGCAGAAGGCAGGCAGGCAGGCTCCCACCGCTCCGCTTGCTTCCCTTCCCTTCCCTTCCCTTCCCTTCCCTTCCCTTCCCAGGAAGACCTCACTGGGACCGAGAAGCCGAAGGCCGCCGGGGCACCGGACCTTCCCCCGGCACTGCGGCCCTCCTGCGTGGTGCTGGGGCTTGAGTGCAGCCAGTGATGCCCACCCCCAGGGATGGGGGACCCAGGGCCAAGCTCTGGGCAGGGAGGGGCTTTAGTGTCCAACAGTGCCCGGCGCCTGCAGGGAATCTTCTGGCTCTCTGGGTGGTGACCCTGCCCTCCTCTCCCCTCCCCAACCCCACAGAGGAACAGGCCTCTGTGGTCCCCCTGCAGACGGACCACCTGACTTACCCCTTGGGCTGTGCCTCTAAGTCCGTGTCATCAGACGCTCCCCTTAATTGGAGAGAATCGTGGAAACATGTCTGGAAACCACACGAAACATATTCAGTCCCCAAAGACCCTGCGAGTGAGAGCCCGCCGATGTGACCCAGCAGCTGCTGGTCGCGAGGGGGGAGGGAGGCGTGCGACTCTCTGCTAGGACAAGCTCACTCCCACTCTGCAGGGGAGCTTCATGAGGGGTGACGCAGGGCTGCAGGGGTCTCGCTGTCTCTCCCCGTCTTATCAGGTAAAAAAGGGAGGTGGAGAAAGGGGGGAAAGGCCACCAGAGGCAGTGGACGGCTGTGCAGGCATCGAGCCCCAGCGATAACACTGCTGGCCATAAATGCTGGGGGGGGGGCGCCCGTAAGCCCCCAGGACCCAGGAGGCCCAGCTGCACGGAGCAAGCCCCATCGCCTCGCGCCCGGCCAAGCAGACCCTTCCGGTGATCTCGCGAGACAGGACAAGGGGTGTCGCCCGCAGCCTCACCTCACCCTGGGCGGGGGCAGCCTTCTCGAGGGCCCCCCCTCGGGCTCGGAGGTCAGGCCGCTGCCCGTCCATCATCGTTATCTCCGTGTTGCTGGACTTGGAGGCCACGTGGCACCGCGCGGCCACCGCCCTGCTTACGGTGAAGCCGGCCCTGAAGTCGGCCGCCGCGTCCACCGACCGGCTGGCCGTGCCCTCCGCCCCGCCGGCCCGAGCCTCACCCGGGGAGCCGGCCGGCGCCTTCGGGGTGGCCCGTGCGGGGGAGCCCAGGGGGCTGTGGTAGCGCGAGGACTCGGGGTCGGTGTCGTCGGAAGCCGAGGCCCCGGGGGCCCGCCCGTCCGTGTCTGTCCCACCGGGCCGGGGCCGCGGCGGCGAGGGACACCTTCCCGGGGGCCGAGACCGAGACGCCGCACCCCCGCAGGGGCCGCCTCCTGATGCGCGACGCTCCGGTCCGACCCAGAGGCTGCCGCCAGCCGGGGCCGCCCGCCCGTCCGGGGCCGTCGGGTACAGCGGGCCGGCCTCGTCTCCCTCGCGGCCCCCGCGCTCCGAACCCGCGTCCGGAGGCCCGCACACGGGCGGGGGCGCTTCCCGGGCGCGGGCACCGGGGGGGCGTGCAGGGGGGCCGCAGGGGCTCTCTCCCCGCGCGCGGGCCCCGGCGCCCTCCGGCTCGTCGGCGCTGTGGTACTCGAGCTGCGAGTCCTCGTCGGGGTCCCACGGCGCGGCCGGCTTCTCCCCGCGCTCGCCCTCGGGCCTCCGGGGAGCCAGGACGTCGAAGAACTCCTCCTCGGGGCTGTGCGCGGCGGGCTCCGCTCCGGGACTCGCGCGGCGCTCGCTCTGCTGCCCGGACCCCGAGCCGGCGCCACGGCGGGCGGGCTCCATGGGCTCCGGAATCCAGGCGCTGCAAGGACACCGCATGCAACGCGGCCGCCACGGCCAGCACGCACCGCGCCTCGCCTCAGCCCTGCCTGCAGGCGCCTCGCCTCACCCTGCGGGCGCCTCGCCTCAGCCCTGCCTGCGGGCGCCTCGCCTCAGCCTCCCTGCGGGCGCCTCGCCTCACCCTCCCTGCGGGCGCCTCGCCTCACCCTCCCTGCGGGCGCCTCGCCTCAGCCCTGCCTGCGGGCGCCTCGCCTCAGCCTCCCTGCGGGCGCCTCGCCTCAGCCCTCCCTGCGGGCGCCTCGCCTCAGCCTCCCTGCGGGCGCCTCGCCTCAGCCCTCCCTGCGGGCGCCTCGCCTCAGCCTCCCTGCGGGCGCCTCGCCTCACCCTCCCTGCGGGCGCCTCGCCTCAGCCCTCCCTGCGGGCGCCTCGCCTCACTCTCCCTGCGGGCGCCTCGCCTCAGCCCTGCCTGCGGGCGCCTCGCCTCACCCTCCCTGCGGGCGCCTCGCCTCACCCTCCCTGCGGGCGCCTCGCCTCACCCTGCGGGCGCCTCGCCTCACCCTGCCTGCGGGCGCCTCGCCTCAGCCTCCCTGCGGGCGCCTCACCCCAACAAGCCTCCTGACTGAGACCCGCGGCTCTCCTCACGCAGCGCAGGTCCCCAGAGCCCCGCACCTCCTAACTCCTCAGCATCGCGGCCTCGCGTCACGGCCACGTCCCCCTCGCAGAGCCACGTGCAGCCGCACAGCCTGCCGGGTAACGGCTGGCCGAGGGAGGACCGCTCACCGCCCGGCGGGGAGCTCCCATTGGTCAGTGTGAATGAGGACGGCGCTGTGATTGGTTGAGCGCGGGAGAAGCGAAGGGGGGAAGAACTGGAGCCGGGACCCGCTGGGGGCGGGGCCTGCACGGGGCGGAGCTTATCTGGGACGGGACCTTTGTGGGGCGGAGCCTTTAGGGCGGGGCCTGCCTGCTTCAGAGCAGTCTGTTTGGGGGCGTGGCCTGGGTCGTGGCCGTGCGGGGCGCAGCTTATCTGGGACGGGACCTTTGTGGGGCGGAGCCTGCCTGCTTGAGGCCCAAGCCTGTTTGAGGGCGTGGTCTTGGGCGGAGCCTTCATGGGACAGGGCCTTCGCGGGGCGGGGCCTGCCTGCTTGAGGGCGTGGCCTGTGCGGGCGGAGCAACGAGGGGCCTGCTGGCTGCTGGCCGCGCTGCCGGCGGGGCTGGGGCCTCGTGGGCCCTGGGATCCCTGGACACCGCCCCGCCGGCCAACCCGGGGCCACCTTCGGCCCGCCTACCTGCCCCGTTTTTGCAGATTCCGCTTCTCTTCTGCACTGATGCACCGTTTTCCAAACGACGGCTGTGCAGCCCGGGGATCTGTCGGGCTGGCTTCGCGGACGGGAGACAGACGACCAGGGACTCAAGGCTGAGCTGTGCGCAGTATCTCTTTTATTCATGCAGAACGCGGCGCAATCTCAGCTATGCTCTCTAAACTATCTCTAATCACAATCCTGTCCTTGTGTATACACGCCAAGTGGGGTGGAAACGGGATGTGACGTGGAGCGAAAAGAGACTGGTGACAATCAGGGTGTGACAAGGAGAGGGGGCGGAGCAAAAAGACATCGTGAACCAGGGGGGTTAAACCAATGCCCTGCAGGCAGGGCGGTGCTTAGTGAACAGTGGTTATGTCAATAGAACACAGGGTTAAGCAGGAGGATCAAGCCAATGAAACAGAAGGGGTTTTAGAAGCAGAATTAGAAGCACACCAACAGGGACCCCCCTGGCCCTGCAGCCCGCAGGTCTGT
Organism: Erinaceus europaeus; assembly: GCF_950295315.1. Lineage (NCBI taxonomy): Eukaryota > Metazoa > Chordata > Mammalia > Eulipotyphla > Erinaceidae > Erinaceus > Erinaceus europaeus. The sequence continues at coordinate 10,077 of NW_026647527.1, read as the reverse complement.
GCAGCCGCCGCGCCGCTGGCAACCTGGGGACACACAGCAGAGCCGCCTGCGGGAGGCCGGGACAGGCTGCAGGGCCCTGCTCGCGCTTCACTCGCAGCCAGGGCTGTAGCTGCGGCTCGGTGGCTGCACCAGGAAGTCACGGCTCCCAGCGCCTTTTGTTTATGTTTCCTTTATCCAGACAGAAACTGAGAGGGAAAGGGGAGATAGACGCAGCCCTGCTCCACCGCTTGTGAAGCTCCCCCAACCCCCGCAGGTAGGGACGCGGGCTGGAACCCGGGTCTTGGCACGGTAGCACATATGCTACCAGCATGCCGCCAGCTGCCGGCGACGGCCGAGTCCGTCCGGTGAACGTGGGCTATGTTGTGAGCGGGAGCCACAGCTCTTTGGGGGCTGGCTGGCGGAGGAGGGTGTAGGCCAAGCCCAAGCCCAGGCTGTCCCGTCAAAGGAACGGCAGCCGGTGGTCTAGTTAGCCCACCCGTCATCCTCAGAACATCTGCACGGGTCTGTGGGCACAGAGGCTTTAGGGGGGAGCCCCACTGACATGGCCCCATACAGAGTCGCAATGCCTTAAGTGTAGGAAAGAGTCATTGTCTATAAAGTGCTTTGACCGACTTGCAGTGCTTGGTCCCACCCATTTTTCCCCCTGTGACATTAGGAGTGAACCTTGCAAGACCAAGCATCTGCCTGACAGATGTTTCTACACCATTACTTGTTGGAAAGGTTGGGTAGAGAGGGGGAGAGACAGACAAAGAGGAGAGACCCACAACGTGCCCACCCTCCATGGGCGCCCTAGGTGCTGTGCCTGGTGCTGAGAGAGGAGAGACCCCACAGCCCTGCCCACCCTCCATGGGCTCCCTGGGTGCTGTGCAGGGTGCTGAGAGAGGAGACACCCCACAGCCCTGCCCACCCTCCATGGGCTCCCTGGGTGCTGTGCAGGGTGCTGAGAGAGGAGACACCCCACAGCCCTCCCCACCCTCCATGGGCTCCCTGGGTGCTGTGCCTGGTGCTGAGAGAGGAGACACCCCACAGCCCTGCCCACCCTCCATGGGCTCCCTGGGTGCTGTGCCTGGTGCTGAGAGAGGAGACACCCCACAGCCCTGCCCACCCTCCATGGGCTCCCTGGGTGCTGTGCCTGGTGCTGAGAGAGGAGACACCCCACAGCCCTGCCCAACCTCCATGGGCTCCCTGGGTGCTGTGCCTGGTGCTGAGAGAGGAGACACCCCACAGCCCTGCCCACCCTCCATGGGCGCCCTAGGTGCTGTGCCTCGTGCTGAGAGAGGAGAGACCCCACAGCCCTGCCCACCCTCCATGGGCTCCCTGGGTGCTGTGCAGGGTGCTGAGAGAGGAGACACCCCACAGCCCTGCCCACCCTCCATGGGCTCCCTGGGTGCTGTGCCTGGTGCTGAGAGAGGAGACACCCCACAGCCCTGCCCACCCTCCATGGGCGCCCTAGGTGCTGTGCCTCGTGCTGAGAGAGGAGAGACCCCACAGCCCTGCCCACCCTCCATGGGCTCCCTGGGTGCTGTGCAGGGTGCTGAGAGAGGAGAGACCCCACAGCCCTGCCCACCCTCCATGGGCTCCCTGGGTGCTGTGCAGGGTGCTGAGAGAGGAGACACCCCACAGCCCTGCCCACCCTCCATGGGCTCCCTGGGTGCTGTGCAGGGTGCTGAGAGAGGAGAGACCCCACAGCCCTGCCCACCCTCCATGGGCTCCCTGGGTGCTGTGCCTGGTGCTGAGAGAGGAGACACCCCACAGCCCTGCCCACCCTCCATGGGCTCCCTGGGTGCTGTGCCTGGTGCTGAGAGAGGAGACACCCCACAGCCCTGCCCACCCTCCATGGGCTCCCTGGGTGCTGTGCAGGGTGCTGAGAGAGGAGAGACCCCACAGCCCTGCCCACCCTCCATGGGCTCCCTGGGTGCTGTGCAGGGTGCTGAGAGAGGAGAGACCCCACAGCCCTGCCCACCCTCCATGGGCTCCCTGGGTGCTGTGCAGGGTGCTGAGAGAGGAGACACCCCACAGCCCTGCCCACCCTCCATGGGCTCCCTGGGTGCTGTGCCTGGTGCTGAGAGAGGAGACACCCCACAGCCCTGCCCACCCTCCATGGGCTCCCTGGGTGCTGTGCAGGGTGCTGAGAGAGGAGACACCCCACAGCCCTGCCCACCCTCCATGGGCTCCCTGGGTGCTGTGCCTGGTGCTGAGAGAGGAGACACCCCACAGCCCTGCCCACCCTCCATGGGCTCCCTGGGTGCTGTGCCTGGTGCTGAGAGAGGAGACACCCCACAGCCCTGCCCACCCTCCATGGGCTCCCTGGGTGCTGTGCAGGGTGCTGAGAGAGGAGAGACCCCACAGCCCTGCCCACCCTCCATGGGCTCCCTGGGTGCTGTGCAGGGTGCTGAGAGAGGAGAGACCCCACAGCCCTGCCCACCCTCCATGGGCTCCCTGGGTGCTGTGCAGGGTGCTGAGAGAGGAGACACCCCACAGCCCTGCCCACCCTCCATGGGCTCCCTGGGTGCTGTGCCTGGTGCTGAGAGAGGAGACACCCCACAGCCCTGCCCACCCTCCATGGGCTCCCTGGGTGCTGTGCAGGGTGCTGAGAGAGGAGACACCCCACAGCCCTGCCCACCCTCCATGGGCTCCCTGGGTGCTGTGCCTGGTGCTCCCATGTGGTTCTGGGATTGAACTCAAGGGCCAGAGCCTGCTAAGTTCCGCTCTCTCCCCACTGAGTTCTCTCCCTACTTCTAAACGTTTTCTGTCTCTGTCTCTGTCTGTGTCTGTGAATGTCAGGCGTCATCTCTGCCCTGGTTTCTGACCTCTAGCTTTTTCCTCCTTCATTTTGCTCTCTCGTCCTTGAGCTCTGTCCTAATGTGCTCAGTTCTCTCGGCCCGTCACTTGCTGTGACCACAGAAGTGAGACGGGAGAGAGGCCGTGGACATGGCTCAGCTGTGGAGCACAAGTCTTGTGTGTATGAGGCTCTGGGTTCAACTTCCAGCATCACATAACAAGAAAGACAAAAATGGGGGATGGCTCAGTGGGCAGGGCTTGTGTCTTGAGGGAGGCCTGGCTCCACCATGGAGTCCCATAGCACCTGGGGAAGCTCCAGTGCTGTGGTCTCTCACTCTGTGTTTGTATAAATGAGGAAAGTCAGTCTGGGATCTGTGAAATCTCTCTTGCAGCAGGCCCTTGATCTGAAAGAGAGGAAAACAAACAAACAAACAAACCCCCCCAAAACAGAACAAACAAAAACCAGGCAAATCCAAAAGAGAATAACAATGCTGCTTTTTCTTTTGTCGCATACTCAAAAGGAAAGAGAAAGAGTCGGCTTGGATGCTGCATGTGGAGAGATGGCCTGGTGGTGGAAGGTGGGGACACGAAGCTTGGCGGTGGGTGTGGTGTGGGACTAGGACCTTGTCACCTCAAAACATTGTGACCCACTGTTAATCACAAGTCATAAATGGGAAAACATTGTCTTGAGATAAATAGAACAGACAGGAGCTGGTGATCGCACTCAAGTAAAGGACTCTGGGGGGCAGCGGTTCAGGCCCTGGAACATGACGGAGAAGCAGGCCCTGGGGGGTTAGAGTGTTACGTGGAAAACTGGGATGTGATGGTATTTTACTGTCGACTGTAGGCCATGAATCCCCTAATAAAGGCGGAAAGAGAAACAGGACAAGTCACAGGAAATAACCAGGGATCTTTTTTCGTGTGTGTGTGTGTGTGTGTGTGTGTGTGTGAGAATAAAGAAAAACCACCTTGCTGAAGGCTTTTAACCTTTTTTTTTTTTTAATTTTTCTAGGAGCACATTCTTAAAAAGAGGTGAACAACATCAAGTCCCAAGATACGGGTGAAACAACGCAATTAAAAAGCTCTTTTCAGTGAAGCAGCGGCCAAATCCCCTGGGAAGAAACAAAAGGAGAGGTCCCCATGATGGAAGGGTGTTAAAGTCCCTTAGAAAAACCTCCTGGCGAGGGGAGGGGCCAGGAAGCCTCAAGACGGCCACATCGACCAGCGGAGCCCTGCTTGTGATGGCTTGTGGTTCCACAGTGCTTCCCTCAGCAGCGAGCTAAAGTCCTCCGGGAGTCGCCGCTTCTGCCATGAGAGGCCGTACCCACGGAGCCCCCCGCGAGGAAAGAGACCCGTCGGTCCTCAGTTCCCGGGGGCAGCGTGCCCCCCACCCGCCCAGCCCGTGTGCTTATCAGCGGCCCCTCCGAATCCTGCCGCCTCCCCTTCCCAAGGGCCACCCGGCCGCAGGGGCACCCAGGGCTCTGGCAGCGGGAGCAGCAGTGGACGTGGGGCGTGTGGACTCAGGGTGCAGGGAGGAGGCGGCCCCGGCCAGTCCGTCCCAGGGGCCGTCGCCCTCACTGCTGCTGGGACAGGAGGGTACTGCGGCTGGTTTTCATCTTCTCCAGACGCTTCACCAGGTGCCCGTTGCTCACCTCCAGCTCCTCGGTCTTGTCCAGGGCGGAGCGGAGCTGCAGGCAGAGGAGTGTGGGGACCCTCCACTCTCAGCCCTGGATCCCGGGTGACCGCTGACCATACACTGGAGACTTCCCCGCTCAATGACCTTCCTTGACCTTGTCCTTTTTTTTAGCTATTTATTTATTCCTTTTGTTGCCCTTGTTGTTTTATTGTTGTTATTGATGTCGTTGTTGTTGGATAGCACAGAGAGAAATGGAGAGAGGAGGGGAAGACAGAGAGGGGAGAGAAAGACAGACACCTGCAGACCTGCTTCACTGCCTGTGAAGCGACTCCCCTGCAGGTGGGGAGCCGGGGGCTCGAACCGGGATCCTTAAGCCGGTCCTTGCGCTTTGCGCCACGTGCGCTTAACCCACTGCGCTACCGCCCGACTCCTGTCCTTTTTTTTTTTTTTTTAAAGATTTTATTTATTTATTACTGAGTGGGGTAAGAGACAGAGCAAGACTCAGACATCACTCTGATACATGTGCTGCGCGAACTGAACTCGGGACCTCAGGCTTGAGAGTCTTTTGCTTTACCCACTGTGCCACCTCCAGGACCACCTGAACGACCTTCCCAACCCCCAAGTGCTGGACAGCGCCTGCCATCTCTTCTGCTCCCCTTC
>NW_026647526.1:0-27320 GCF_950295315.1 Erinaceus europaeus | reverse complement strand
AAGATGGCCTCCAGGAGCAGTGGATTTGTAGTGCAGGCACTAAACTCCAGCAATAACCCTGGTGGCAAAACAAAATGAAGCAAAACAAAAAAACCTCATAATACAGTACATTTCTTAAGTAAGCTTCATGTTCATATACTCAGTTAATATTTGACACTCCTCTGTGAAAATGTCTCAGACACATCAAATTCAACACTATAGAAAAGTGAGTTCACAGTTCTCCCATGACCACACCTATAATCCTCTCTAGGGAAGCACCACATTCCTGCATCTAAGCCTAAAACAAAGTCATTCTTGATCCTATTCTCTTCTTCACTTGTCAAGCAATTGTTAAGTCCTACTCATGTTTTCTCCTAATCACACCCCGCCCATGTCATTTATCCATATTTCTTTTTCCAGCGCTACTATGGGAAAGTCCAGGAAACTATCAATTTATCAAGAGGACCACAACAGCGACTTTTCTCTGAATAGTCATCAGATAGTTTACCCCCAGTAGTAAGAATGCTCTTATGGGATTTTATAGATACTTAGTTATGAGAAATTAGCCCTTTGACAACAAAAGTGCTGCCCAAGTTTTAAAGTTAAGATTCTTCCAGCATCAGATTCTAAGCAGTGTTTCACATACCTTCTCAGCAAATGTTGCCTTTTTCTTACTTTATACACTCATGCCTGCCAGAGAAAAAGAAACACCTAAAGAAAGTGGGAGAAACAGTGAGTATACTGGAAAGAACAAGGTTTATTTTAAAAGATATGTTTGTGTATTTATTTTATTAAAGACACCAGACCAGAGCGGCACTCCATCATTTTTGGCAGTCCTGGAGCTTGAAATCCACGTGCACATGGAACACACTCCATCCCTGGCCACCAGAATGCTTTTTAGAACAAAAAACTTTGACTCTGACAATGCTGCGTCACTGCTTGAAAGCAGCTGTTTATAAGCAAGCAAGGTAGCTCACCCGGATAGTGCACTTGCTACTTGCGGTAGCACAGCAGGTTAAGCGCAGGTGGCGCAAAGCGCAAGGACTGGCTTAAGGATCCCAGTTCACGGCCCTGGCTCCCTACCTGCAGGGGAGTCGCTTCAAAGGCGGTGAAGCAGGTCTGCAGGTGTCTGTCTTTCTCTCCTCCTCTCTGTCTTCCCCTCCTCTCTCAATTTCTCTCTGTCCTATCCAACAGCAATAACAACAACAACAACAATAAACAACAAGGGCAACAAAAGGACAAAATTAGCTTCCAGGAGCAGTGGATTCTAGTGCAGGCACGGAGCCCCCAGGATACTAATAACCCTGGATACTGTGGCATCTTTCCCTCTGTCCCATCTCTATCAGAGAAAGTTCAGCCAGAAGCAACAAAGCCCCAGTGGTGACAAAAACAAACACAATCAAACAAAAAAGTTTCAATGTCTGGCTCTAAGAGAACTGAGCTTAATTTGTTTAAGTACATTTCAGCATTCAGATATGTCTTTCAAATGACAAAGATAAAGAACAGAATTGCTTTACATCCCACAAAGAAACACCTTTACCTCAGATGTGCACATGAAGACTTTAAATACTAGGCATCATTTTACTTAAAGGCTTTTAATTAGCAAGCCCCCAGTTCATATATATATCACACAATACAGTGTTTATATTTAGTGCAAAGGACAGACAGTGTTACTTTTTCAACTCTGTCCTTTGTTCCAAGACTCACACAGGGAAGTGTGAAAGAACAGTCATCTATGGCTCAGGCATTGAGATATGTATGGAGTGTCCTTTAGGTGCCAGAGAGGATGGGCTGCTCAGTGGAGGGCCACTGAGGCTGAGATCTCTGGTGAGCAAGAGCTATCGTAGCAGATTCCAGAGACAGATTCCAAGACATGAAAGTACAGAGGCAGAAGATGGAATCTCATCCAGCCCAAGGAACTAGAAAAACCTATATGGAAGCATCCTAAACACCCACCAACAAGTAACTGGATACAGAAGCTGTGTGATAGACACTCGGTGGGATACTACTGGGTCTTTAGAAAAGATGGCATACTGCCCTTAGGGACAAAATGGAAGGAAGTGAAAGATAGTCTGACAGTTTTATCTGGTAGTTTCATTCATGCACAGAATATAAATAACTAAAGCAAATGAATGTTCAAAAAAGAACAATAAAAACAAAACTGACTTCTTAGACTCTGAAAACTATGGTGGTATTCAGAGGCAATTCAGAGAGGAAGTAGGTAGGTGGAGGGGCCTTTTTGGTGTAATACTACAGAGACTTCTGTGGTGGGTAATTTGACACACATTCTCTTGCACACAACTATAACCCTAAATTTTATGACACTGTCAATCCATAGGGTCATACGCATGCCAGAGCAGTTGAACTATCTTGCCAGCCTGGAGTTAAAATTCTTAAAGACATGGCTGATGGAGAACTTAAGTCTATGATGCACTGCAGTGTAAACTGATGTTTGTAAGTCATTCAGGTCTACAAACTGTATGGGAGGTCTGAGGGGAAAACCAGGAGAGCTTGGCAGGACTTCAACATCCCTACTAAATTATCTTTAATTAGCTTATATGAATCCACACTCCATCAGTTTTATTTAAGGTGTTCTGTAATCTTTCATACAAGTGTCTCGTTCCTTGTACAAATATGAGCATTTCACTTAAAACTCACCCTCATTTTCAGTGTGCAGCTTCTACTTAATCAGTTAACAATTGTTTCCCAAATACCACTGGTTAAAGGTTGATTTGCTCCTGTTCCTGCATTCCAGCTGAATTGGGACATGTCCCAAACTTAGGGATGAGAAACTCATGTCATGTTACAGAGCCAATATGTCCAACTAAGGATACCCTCTTGTTTGACAAATCATTTCTTTTTGAAATTCTATAGCAAAAGGAATAACACTATTGGTACCACTTTTTTAAGTAAATAAGGGGTTATTTTGCTGCTGCGCGTTTTCATCCGGATGACTGATCTAATCTCACATGTCTGTTTAAAAATGTCTGACTTAGATCATTACAAAACGACAGACTATGATAAACTAGATGATACTTGAGAGTAAGACAATGAGGCATTGTTTACACAGAAGATTGAGTAACTGGTTTAACAAAAGAGGTTCTTTGGTGTCTATTATATGTACAACTAAGAAATTTACTGGAGCTTTTATAATTTCTGCAATGCTCTTTTTCAGCCAGCTTCATTAACTTGAAGTAAATCAAATCATGCAGAAATGTGGCTCAGTCAGAAAGCAACCCACGAAGATATAATATGAAGAAACACAGATATGAAATGATAAGGTTTAGAATCTTTGGCATTTTTCATAAACATACTTTTTAAGCGTATCAGTTTGCAAATGGGGGGGCATGGTGAAACTCACTTTTAAATCAAGTCTTCTTACCTAAACTGTTCTTTACAACACACACACATATGTCCATGCCCATATAAACATATATGGACACACACATATTTATATATATAATGCACATACAAAGTATGTATCCACATAAGATAGTCTGTACAAAACAAATATCACTTAAACAGAAATACATTTGCATACATTTTACATATGCACAAAATGGGTTTTTAAGTGTGCCAGATTTTCTCAAAGGAAGCCCTTGGTCAGCATTCTAGGAATGGGGTTCAGATTTATTTGTATTATGCATCAGCTTATTTTACTCTTGTGAGAAACAAGAGATCAATTTGGATGCCTCAATCATAAAAATCTTTTTGCCTTTTTCTTTCTGTCCCCAAATCTGACAAAAGAACTGATTGCAACAATCAGGTAAAACAGTCATAGTTATGGGTCCCTTGCTTCTTGGTCTTTATGTTTCTAAATTTTCTTAGGATCCATCTATTTATCGCCCTCCCTCAGCTCTACTGTTGAAATCTGAGTTTTAGAAAAATCAAGAAATAAAAAAGCCAGTAGAAATAGTATTTTAAGGCAACCAAATATTTTCATGAAACCTTCATTTGTCCAGGGAGTGAGCCCCAGGGACCTTTCTGGGACATCCATTGCCAGCAACGGACCATAGTGCAGGTTGCACCCAGCACCCAGAATGTCACTGATAACATTCTATATAGATGTTCAATACCCACCACAAGATACCCAAATAATTAAGCTAATCCTCATAATAATACAAAAAAAATTCCATCTGTAGTCTACATTATTGGGGTAAATGATTTCCAAAGACTTGCTAACTAAGAGAAGATAAAAATGCAGGTTCACATGAACAATAACCTGAAAGAAGTAGGGAGTGAAAAGAAATGAACTTTAAGGAGACTTTCCCAGGGGTGTGTGAACAAGTTCAGTTTCAAAGTTACTCTCCATGCAGGTGTTCTGTTCTCTGGGGTGTTCTCAGGGAGGATGTGCTGACCCGCGGAAGTCTGGCTTCCATTCCTAACTGAGATTGGGTGTTAAGACTTCCATAGTCTGGACGGTCTTCTTTTGCTAGGCTAAGACACTGTGCACCTAGGGCTCCCATGCAGGTGGATATGCACATGAGTGGCTGTGTGTGCACAAGTGTCTGCAAGTGTGCACATGAAGGGAGATAATTAATACAGAAGAGATTCCACACACAGGTACCAATGACTGGACACTAACATCCAACTACGTGATCCGTTAGTAGAACTGGGTGCTGGTGTCCCAAACTGGGATGAGTCCTAGAGAGCGCTGCGCTTCTTCCGAATGGGACTGTGGCTACTGCAGACTTTCAGTTCTGAGTACTGCACCTGTGAAAACAAGCAGACGTCACACGGGCTCTTCGGTAACCCTAGATGACCACAGCATGTGTTAATGGCTCCCCCAGGACAAACCAAGGCAGAGGAAGGAAGGTTCAAAGGTAATGAATCATTTTCTAAACACAGGAACATGGAGCGATTAATTGCAGGAAGGCTTTGAGGAGTTCAAGCACCATTTTTTGAAACCCAAATATTAAAAGCAGATTGTTTTCTGCTACCTGCTATGGACACTGTGAGGTGATTTTGAGCTGTGTGTGCCTGTTATCCACCACTAGAAAGCTTAATAAGTGCCTCATGGGAATGTTTATCTTAATATATGATACAGAAACTTACTAAGAATTATTCATTTAAAAATATCTCAAACTGGGGGGGAGGGAACCTCTACAAATTATATGTATTTATTTTGCCAGAGAGAGAAAAATGTGGAGACTGATACTAGACCCCTGACTTACATTTCTGCTTAAAACTGAATTGCACTTACAAGACATGTAACAGCTAAAACATCCATGATAAATATAATTCCCTGGGGGCCAAGAAACTTCTGTGCTACTGAAAAGTGCTCTTTTCATGGCTGGGGAAATGGCTCAAAAAGACTTAGTGGTAGATCTCACAACTTGCAGGTATGAAATCCTGGATTCAAATTCAGGTGCTATATATGCCAAAGTGATGCTCTGAAAAATCTCCCCCCCCCATCACAACAGTAAATAAGTAAACACATATCTTTAAAAAAAATAAACTGTTCTTACATTAAACATCTGCCTTGAATGCTCTTCTGCTGAGTATCTCTTGTCTTTCTACAAGACAAGTTGAACTGGGTAACTGCTCAGACAGCAGATGCCTGGACTGTGTAAGATGCTCTTGGGTGGGAATTCCCACTTCTCAGAGCTGCAGGTGCCAACTCTCACTGCAGAGTAGCTGATGGCACCTTGCAGATGTTGGCACGTGGGCTTGCACAGGCTGATGGTGGAATGCTACCTTTAACGTGTGGTATTATAGCCCACATGTGCTCACTGTTTAGCTTTTGTGCAAGACACCCCAAGAACATTGAGCCCATTATGTAAGTTGAGCCACATTTTAGTGAAAGGAGATTCATGAAAAAATAGCCCTTTGTATGTTTTCTGTAGCTCCCCATGGAAAGCAGGGAATAGATAGCATACATGTCACTGCATTGCAGGACAAACAGGGGGACGGAGACTGCTTCCTAGTCATGGACCACAAGTATTAATTAACACACAAGTTCATGTTTATAGAAGACATCTTCATTGCTAATTATATCATCAAATGAAGGTGAAAGACAGATAGCATCAACTTCTTTATTTTAATCTGGAGAACCTAGAAGAAAATGACAAGAAACTCCAGGGGCCTTCAGCCCTGCGTTTCTGCAATCCGCTCAGTCACAGGAAAACCAATTATGTCACCCTGGTCTGATGATGACAATCAATACTTGATTGGGGATTCTCTCAGCTCAGAAAGGATGGTGCCTTTGATCATCATTGTGATGCTATTTCACGCCACCATCTCCCCATCTATCTATTCTATGATTTCTGTTCTCCATGTGTGAAATCGTTGCTTGTACTCCTTCCTTGGGATTTACAGAAGTCTGGATCTGCAGGGGCTCAGATCGCTCTGCTCTCTGGGACTTTTTGCTATTGTTGCCTTGGTTAATCTCTACCTATCCACAGAAACAGGATGCTGCTAGACTGAGTGACCATTACCTGTGAAAAACGCTCTGATTGATCTCAAATGATTTCATGCCGTTTCTGGCTCTCTGTGTCTTACAGTAAGTGGGGGGTTCTGCCCTCAGCATCCCTGAGTCTTCAGAAGGAAAACGATAGACAGGAAGTCCGGGAGATAATTGGAGCAAACAAGATGAAAAGAGTAATCCTCTTGTCCCTCTACTTCTCCTGCAATTCCTGCCATCCCAAGGAGGGGGAAATTAAGCACTCCCCCCACAGCTTTGGATGGCATGCTCCCAGCTCACTGAGTCCCTCTTATCCTCTGGGGGGAGGCAAGCAATCAGAAAGGGGACAAACACCCTGGTTCGATAGCCGCGCAGTGTGAGTTCCATCCAGGTCATTCTTAAGTAGCTCTTTTTCAGGATAATTTTCCCCAATCATCTCATGCTTTGGACAAAGGTTTCCTTGCCACCTCCCTGCAAGCCAGGCCTCTTGAAAGATTTTCTGATTCGTTATCTCAATTACTCACACAAGCACAGCCTTGCACTCCTAGGGCTGCAGTGGGGGGAAGGGAAGGTAGCTCAGACTTCTATGTCGGAAGCCCCTGTTGGTGGTGACCATTCATTACATACCTTTTGAACATCAGATGGTACCCTGGAGAGGAAGTCTAGCAGCTCGTTATTGTCAATGGCATAGGGGTTTCGGAGTTTCTTAGTAAATTTATTTATGCCTGAAAAATAGAAACACAGGGAGAGCATTTAATCTATACGACTGTCTATCTACCTATGATCTATCTGCCAATCAACAATAGAAATGTTGTATATCTGCCTATCTACCTGTCTATATGTCTAGTTGTCTATCTCCTATTCTCTATATCTTGCTCTATCGAATCTTATCTATCTATCTATCTATCTATCTATCTATCTATCTATCTATTGTTTCTGTCTGTCTATAAGTCTAAAATCTTGTCTGACTGGGGAAGAGGAGCATTCACAAATAAAAATTAGTGTGAAAACAATTACTAGACCCCAAGCCAGGCATAAGTCGCTGGCATGTGGGATCACTCACAAAAGCCTTTTCTGAAAGCAAAGATGGGGGGATTGTGGAGAGGAGCTCTGCCTTCTTCAGCTGTGAAAATCCCATTACAATCCCAGCAGCAGGGCGGCAGAAACACTCTAAAACTGCAGCGCACATGGGCTTTTCGGGACGAGACTGATTAACAGCATCCTCAGTGAGGTGAGCCAGTGTCCCAGATGGGAAAAGGCCGACATCAGCCCCAACAAGTCCCAGCTTGGGGGCTCTGGACCAAGGTGGCAGTGAGAGGGTGGAGGAGGGCAGAAGCTGGTTTGTGTTGTTAAAGAGAGACTGTAGAAATCCCTCTCCCCCACTCCTCCTCATTTTCACAGGCGTCTCCCTTCGATGCAGAACAGAACTCGACATGTTGGTTGTGCATTGATGCCGTAGGAAACTGTGAAAAGTTATTATTGGAAAATTATCTGACTATGGTTTGCTAACTTAATTTATGGGCTGCTGCTTTGGTGTATGGGTCTGTCTAGGCAATGGAATCCAGGCTAATTTAGGGCTCAGACAATGACAATTAGAAGGTGGCTGGCCACTTAAAAAGGGCTGACTAGTGTCCCCTCCTTGTCATGTGTGCAGCCTCATGGGAGTGCCACTGTGGCACCAAGGGGAGCGTGATTTCTCATTCTCTCTCCTCTCTGCAAAAATCAGTCCAGGAGCAGCAAAATCACATATGTATAAGGCCCTTAGTTATATACATATACACGTCAATACTTCAGAAATCACCCCTTTTCGGTGGCGAAAGCTGTGTAAATGTCTCTAGAGGAAGTTCTGTTACTGGCTTCCTTGTCTAAGAGGACCTCCTAACCACTATGTGTCTTCCACCGTGCTCCTCAGAGCTGTAGTGCCTGTGTGCAAAGCTCACATGCTGTGGTCTTTTCCCTAAATGGTAACTCGTTTTTCATCTGGAGTTTTAGAAGCAAAAAGTTCAAGCAGCCCACTGAGTTGTGTTTTTTTTTTTTTTTCTTTTGGCCCTAGAGAACTGCTTTAACAAGGATTCTACCTAACTATGTTGTCTGTTCCAGTGGTGCTAAAAAAATTCTCACCTGGGGACCAAGGGGTACCTCACCAGGTAGGGTGTCTTGCCTTGCACATGGCTCAGGGGAAACTCCAGTGCTGTGGTCTCTAAATACCTTTTTTTTTTAGACAGAGACAGAGAAATTAAAAGAGAATGAAAGAGACCACAGCTTCCCAGCTTCCTTCAGTAAGGTGGGAGCTGGGCTCCAGCCCAGGTCACACACAGGGCAAAGCAGCACACTGCATAAGTGAGCTATTTTTCTGCTTATCTTTTGGTATGACGCAAATAGAATGAAAACTGTCAACCTGGGGACTGTAACGTCAAACATACATGGAGGACCAACAATGGAAAAACAAACAAGCAAAACAAAACAACCTCTCACCCAAGTTAGGCAGCAATGCCCCATACTGGCCTAGCTGTGAGGTCAAGGCCCCCACTGAACCATTCTAGGCTCCCCAACTGGTGAAAGGCTTGATGCACATTTTCCTTCATGAAACACTTCTTTTTCTTTCATCTAAGAACTGGTCTTCTTTCCTGGCACACAACTGACAAAATGTCAAACTCTGGGCATACCTTTGGATGGTCAGATTTACATCTGCTTTGCAAAGGGAGCCAGTCATTGTTCAGGAAGAGATGTTGGCTTGGTGGAAGAGGTGGGGAAAACTTCTTGAAAAAGGTCCTTTCTTTCACTATGCCTTTCCTCCCTCTACCCACCTCCCCAGCCAGCTTCATGTTTCTAGCTGAAATTCCCCTCCCGCGCTCCTTCAAACTAGAACACTCTCACTCTGTTATTCTAAAGACATTTAATTGTAGCATTGGCTTTTTGGCAAAAGGAAACAGACAAGGCAAAATGATGAAGGGAAAGGGAGACAAAGACGTATTGAGAAGAGATATATCTCCTATTGTTAATTATATATAGTGTGCGCATCTGGAGTCTTTACAATGAACAGCAAGGCAGGGATAATATCACAGCCGGTCAAAACACTGCATGCTCAGCCACTGAGAAGATGAAAAACCTGCGCAGTAGTTTGGATGCACCAATAAGGGCATAATATGTCCACAGTGCACTGTCTATGTTGGAATAAAAACTATCAGCTTGCATCCTCCAGAAGGACATATTATTTTAAAGTGTCACAGATTTGAATGTCAGTAATTCCACTATAGTGCCCACTGTGTGAGACCAAGGGTCAAGTGGAGAAGTCTTGCTAGTCTCTCCACAGGATTACAGGATCTTTCCTAACATATGGAATACCTACATTCCCTTTAGATGGCACTTCATCTAACAAAGTTACAGATACTAGGTATAGGGTAGCGTTTAGGGTACTGGGTATAGGTGTGCATGTATCCATAAGCTAGGAACAATTATATAACTCCAAGTAATAGTATTCAATAGTCCTTGATGATTAGACTTAGACATAATAAACCTGGAATCCTAGATATGGTGCCTAAAGAAGGCATCATAAATTCACTCATTGGTTAGACTTAGACCAAATTAGCTTGGCAATCTAACAGAAAGGCCCAAAGAGGACAGATCACCAAAAACTAATTCTGGTTGTGCTCAACAAATGACACTCAATGCTTAAACAACTGGGAGAAAGTCTAAGGTCATCAGATAAAGAAAGGACTAGAAAGTTGGATAAGGGCAAGAGACTGGCTCACTTAATAATGGCCCTTTCGGTCAATATCACACCACCTCATCACATGGGGCCCTAGTCTGGGAATCCTTGGATTCCCATACAAATATGATGGGCCTAGACCTCTCTGATGGATCCCTCTCTACACCACCACTGGTCAATTTTATCAGGAATGAAATCACAAGCCCTCTTGTGGGCCCTCTCAGAATCATGCCATCACCATAGAGGAGCTGCTGGGGTTCTTACCTTGCCACTCAAGGAAGACTGATCCTGAAATGAGTACAGCCTGCACTATTCCCAGTTGTGACCGTGAGCTGCAAGCTCAGACCAATAGGGACTTAGAGGTTATACAGGCTCTGGTGCTAAATATATACATATACATATACATATACATATACATATACATATACATATACATATACATATACATATACATATACATATACATATACATATACATGCCTTGGGTAGGATGGGTGGAAGTAAATAGTTATTTTTAAATATTTATTTATTTATTCCCTTTTGTTGCCCTTGTTGTTTTATTGTTGTTGTTGTTATTGTTGTCATCGTTGTTGGATAGGACAGAGAGAAATGGAGAGGGAAGGGGAAGACAGAGAGGGGGAGAGAAAGACAGACACCTGCAGACCTGCTTCACCACCTATGAAGCGACTCCCCTGCAGGTGGGGAGCCGGAGGCTCGAACAGGGATCCTTAGGCCTGTCCTTGCACTTTGCACCAAGTGTGCTTACCCGGTGCACTACCACCTGACTCCCATAAATAGTTAATTTGATCCATGGAATATTTTCAAGAATGGGAGCTAGTTTCTGCTCTAATTCAACTTTCTAGTCTTTTTCTCTACTCTGATAACATTTCTCATGCATTGTTTTTATCCAATTTCATGCAAGCTATCAAACTCAAGTAAAAACTACTATAGTCATGGGCCCCTAGAAACATGCCTAGCGTGGACTTCCTAGCTTTCTTCCACCCTAAGATCTCTGATCTCATCTGCTCTGTTCCTACTTTTTGGTTCCTTTTCATTAATCATTTTGTCTCACTCTATGTCCTGCCACCTTACAGACATCAAATTGCAGATGCTATCATGATTCCACCCTGACTTCTCTGGACAGACAACCACACCAATGTGTCCTCCCCTCTCCAGAGCCCTACCCCACTAAGGAACAATGGAGACAGGCTGGGGTATGGATCAAACTGCCAATGCCCAAGTCCAGTGGAGAATCAATTAAAGAAGCCAGAACTCGGGGATCGGGCAGTAGTGCAGCCGGTTAAGCACACGTGGTGCAAAGCGCAAGGACCGGCGTAAGGATCCCAGTTTGAGCCCCCGGCTCCCCACCTACAGGGGAGTCACTTCACAGGTGGTGAAGCAGGTCTGCAGGTGTCTGTGTTTCTTTCCCCCTTTCTGTCTTGCCCTCCTCTCTCCATTTCTCTCTGTTCTATCCAACAATGATGACATCAACAATAACAGTAATAACCACAAGGCTACAACAGCAAGGGCAACAAAAAGGGGAAAAAAATGGCCTCCAGGAGCAGTGGATTCATGGTGCAGGCACTGAGCCCCAGCAATAACCCTGTAGGAAAAAGAAAGCCAGAACTCCTACCTTCTGCGCCCCCCAAAAAACTTTGATCCATACTCCCAGTGGGGGAGAAGTGATAGGAGGAAGAGGGTAAGAAGCCTCTGAACTCCAGATCCATCAGATTCCAGAGTGAGGAAGAAAAGGGGAGAGACATTTGGTTGTAATAATAGGGTTGTGTGGCTTGGAGGGGAAGAGAGGATTGGACCTGAAAGAGAAAGGGGACAATTATGTATAAATGTAGACAGATAAGTTGTAGAGATGACAGTTATCCCATGTCTACAACCTTGGAAGAACTGTGGTGGTTTGCAATGGAGGGACTTGGGATTCAGAGCTCTACTGGTGGGAGCAGTGTGGAATTATACCCCTGTTGACATGCAATTTTGTAAATCAACATTGAATAGATAATAATAAAAAAAAAAAAAAGAAAATTTCAAAAGTGGCTCAGACAGAAAATGTTAGACAAAAAAAAAAAAAGACTAATGAAAGCCCCTGAGATGAATCTCTCAAAATGGACAAAAAACCACAGGGATCTAATCAACACACTTTCTTGTTACTTCTCAGAAGAATACGTTAACATCTGATGATCCCTAAGAGTAGTCCTGGCTGATTTATGGCAAAAGAATCTTATTGTATCAACCCAGAGCCCACCTAGTAACAGTCACCAATATTCACAGAGCTGCTTGCTTTTTGTCCATTTGCTGCCTTGAGCAACAAATCAAGTCATGATGCTGATTTTCAAGTCTGCCATTTTGTTTCAACTTAAGAAAAAAAAAGCCGGTAGTAGGAGATATTAAATGGGCACACTGTTTTCTCTGGTAAAGCAGTTTTTGCTCTTGCGCACACTGGTTAGGCAGCCACCCAGTGTACTCCCACCCCCTTTCAACCCCTCCCCCTGCTCTGGATTTAAGTAGAGTTGGGTTATTTTTCCTCCATGTGAAATGAAGTGTCAGGGACAAACTGGCAGCATCCTGATCTCCTTTACATAATATAAAGGGCAAGATGCAGGTGTTTGCTCACTGTTAGAATAACTGTTTCCTGAACATTTCTGGGCCACAGCAATATATTATTCAAGAGTATTCATGGCTGTGAAAGCCTGAAGGGAAATCGCAGGCACAATCACATTTTTATTTGATTGCAATTATGCAAGAGGCCTATAAATATCTATGCTGATCGTTCATGCAACTGGCCTTTCTAGGGAGGTCCTGGAAGTTTTTGTTCCCAAAATGCTTTCCCTAATCTCCTGTTTAATTGCCAGCAAGAGCACATTTAAAGTTTATGGTTGCACTTAAAAAATGAGTAATTGGGTCTTACCTGGAATTGATTGCTAGTGGAAGGACCAGGCCAAACTTACCCCAGATTAAAACGATGTACCGAAGTGGGATGAGATACAAAGTGACGGTTGCCACTGCCAGTATCAGACAGGCCAGGAAGGAAAGGAATGGGACCGTCCAGTTAAATGTGCTGTAGATGAACCACATCCATGTCAGTGCCTCTGATGCTCAGAGAACAGTGATTCATTTTGGCATGTTTATTTCTTAGTTATACAAGTGAAAAACAAAAAAAAGGTCAGTTGGAAAGCTTTATTCAAAAAAACAAAAACAACAACAACAAAACCCTGGAGATAAAAGTCTGCCAAATGGGTTGAGACAGAAAGAACATTCTTTGGGAGAAGGTCACAAGACCAGTCTCCATGCAACTTGCCAGATTCTTGGTGACATTGCCTTCCTGGAACTCACAGACCCATAGAGATGATTTTTGGCTCTCCAAAGTGATTAAAAACTGTAGTACTGTCACCATGGCTCCATGTATGGGGAGTTTCAAAACTATAGGTTAGTTAGGTCACTTGGAAGTCAATACTTTTCTCTCCCTTGACATATAGTTGCCAGTAAATACTTAGAACGAGTGATTAGTGAGACTGAGTGAATTTATTTCACTCCTGAAAATGAACTTATGGTCTAGGAGGTAGTACAGTGGATAAGCCATTGGACTTTCAACCATAAGGTCCTGAGTTCAATCCCTGACGGCACATATACCAGAGTGATATCTAGATTTTTCTCTCCAATCATTTCTCATGAATAAATAAATCTTTACAAAATGAACTTATGATCTTGCTTACATGCCTTTTTCCTTTGGCAGAGTAAGCTCAGAGAGATGATCTGACCCCAGGTTTAAAACAATCCAAATTCCCCCAGTTCATAGTTCCCTGGAAGTCCTCACATCCCTTCACTTGCCTGATGGGTCCTACACTGTTCACCTGCATTCATTTCTCAAGTGAAATAACCTCTCTGCTTACCCACGGAGTGCTGCTCCCCTCCAAGTTGAGGTCTCACTTAGGCTGTCTCCCCCTTCTCCCTGCTGCTCAGCTGTTAACCTATTCAGAGACACCACCTCAAAGGCTATTCTTTTCTCTGCAAGATGATAACAAATGACCCAGCTTCCAATTCTGCAAATTCATTTATCATCATCCTTCCTTTAATACAATGTTTGCATTGCAAAACTAGAGAATTTTCTCTGGCTTCTTGATGATATTCAACCCCAGTACCTAGCACAATGCACAGCACACAGTAGTTGCTCAAGATATAATTTTTTAAAAAATTGTTATTGCCACTGGGGCTCAGTGCATTGCCCAATGATCCCAGTAAATAACTTTTCCTGTTTTTTCTTTTTAAGTTTTTGACAGAGAAAAATTGAGAGGGAAAGGGGAGGTGGAGAGAGAGAGAGAGAGAGAGAGAGAGAGAGGGAGAAAATAGACACCTACAGCACTACTTCACCACTCTGAAGCTTCCTCTCTTCAGCTGGGGAGTGGGGGCTTGAACCTGCGTCCTAGGTATGGTAGCATACCTGGTTCTACCAGGTGCAACATGGCCAGGCCCCACTGCACAACAAATTCCAATGGAAGAGGGGATTCTAGGAAGCATAAAGGTGGAGAAAGTTGAAATATAAGGTGCTCTTTACTTTCATCTCTAAAGGGCTTTGATGGGAACAGATCTGCCCACTGGAAGAGGAAATTCCCTCCCCCAGAGAAGACAAGTCCTCTGCAGGATTCTCCCCAAGGATGACTATCAGTCTGGCAGTGGGAGAACTCATTTTTTTCTAGGCAAATACATCTCAGCCAACAACCTCTATCTGTAATGGCCACCTCAGAGACCAGACAGGAGGCATTAAAAATTAAACAACTGAGAAGTCCATTGGCTTCCAATCTCAGGTTTATAGACAGGAAAATGCTTAAGGACAGGTGTTCTGTGTAGCAGAGATGGCCTCAGAGAGACATTTCTCTTGATTCTAATTTTTAATTGACTTTCATTTTCAGTGTTTCATCCTGTTTTCTGCCCCTGAGGAAATGGTACATATATGATAAAAGTTCATCGCTGATTCCAGTCTGTCCAGGCCATATCGCAGCTTAGCTACAGGAGACTCTTTTTTAAAGATGCCCCCTTCTCAGAGTTGCATTGCTACCACCCTGTTGAATTGGATGTTCTCAATACAAGACCTGACTGCAGCTCCTAGAGCTAACTGAGGGGTGCTGCTCCATGGCATCCTGACAGTCCCCTAGTTAGCTCTTCCCCAGCACTGTGGAACAGCATTCCTCCCAGCTCAGGGTCTCCGCCCTCCCCTGCCAGACACACCAGTGAGGATGATTTATTCAGTATTTATGGACAGTAAAACAGACACAAGCCAAGCCTTGAAAATGTGTGCCACCATTATTATGTCACATTAAGAACATATTCTGTTCACCTGGGAAGATAGCATAATGATTGTACTTTTATGCCTAAAGTTCTGATGTCCCAGGTTCAATCCCCAGCACCATCATAAACCAGACTTGAGCTGAGCTCTCCCTCTCTCTCTCTCTCTCTCTCTCTCTCTCTCTCTGTGTGTGTGTGTCTAGCTCCCTCATTAAAAATAAATAAAAAATAAAATACTTAAAGGAGATGGGTGGTGGTACACTCAGTAGAACACATATGTTGCAATGTTCATGGACTTGGCTTCAAGTCCCTGGTCCCTACCTGCAGGAAAAAACTTTATGAGTGGTGAAACATTGCTATAGGCATCTCTCTCTCTCTCTCTCTCTCTCTCCCTCCTTCCCTCCCTCCCTCCCCTGTCCCTGTTAATTTAACTGTCTATCCAAAATTACAAAACTTAAAACATTAATAGTAATATATCCTATTCTGAATTGGATTCAGATCACAATTAAACTATATACACACATAACTGTATATTAATACATATCTGTATGTCCATAATTACACAGTACTGAATTATATGTGTCAATGTCCATATATAATACTATCTTCACAGTCATTCATACCTATAAGCAAGTCTTATGTGGTTTTACTCTAATGCTCTTCCAAGTTCATGTTCTCACCTAATTCTCACAACTACTGTAGGAGATGACAGGTAAATTCAAGTCAGTACAAGACAATTTTGATAGAAGTCAAGATAAGTAATGCTCAGAGAGGTCAAGAAACTAGCCAAAATTCACACAGCTGTGAGCATCAGGGCTGAGATTTGGAACCAAACAGTCTGACTCCAGACCCTCTGTTCTTTGGCACTCAAGACTAAAGTTGACTGAAACATGAAGAAGAAAGGATGGATAAGGAAAAATGATTGGGAGATAGACTACAACCTAGATTGTGATGGTTCTTAAAATGTCATGAGGTGTCCTTTAGACTTTATTCTGGCAAGTCATCTCGAAATACCAGGATTTGGAAAGATGTTTTGAATAAAGGGACTCAAAGCTTTACTTCTTCACACTAGCACTATCATTGATTATGATCCATGTATACGCATGTGTCTATGTGACTGTATATAAGTTTAATGCATATGAGTAACTATATATAGATTTAAGTGATTACATTAGTATCAAAGCTGTATCTATACTATCACATATACATATATATGTGTAAGTAACTATATACACATGTGTGTTTGCTACTTATTACACGATTTCCTTCACTAGATGAGCTTGCCACCTGGATGGGCCCTTGTCTCTTGCCACATCTTCAATGACTACAACTCACAAAAGTCATTTACTACACTTTGTGAATATGCCAAAGACACCAGATTTGAAGCTCTAATGCCAACCCAAACATGACCACTGGGATTCCTGTAGACAGTCTCTCCATTCTAGCACAGTGATGCTGATCAAACACAGCCTCCTAGAACCTGCTCCATCCAGCTCCACTCACCTCTCATCCCGATTTGGAATATAAATAGTCCACACTCAGTTTCCTGGTAAATAAGATGCCTACTTTTGGTCAGGTGATTAAACCATACCTCTATGGACTATGTGATCTTACAGGGACTCATATTGAAATAGGTCATCTTTGCCTAGACGCTGTGCAACTCCCCTGACATTCTGTATCACATACAACTATGTGATACTATTCTTTTGAATAATAAAGGAAAATACAAAATAAAAAGAAATCCAAGAACCTGTATCTGAACTCAGTCCTCCCCATACACACCAACCCTTGTTTCATGCTTCCTCTGAATGCTCCACACTTAGTCCAGAGCACTTAACCTTCCCTTGGATATTTTTATGCTCCATTTTCTGTGCCATTATGAAGCAGAAGGAAGTGAATGGAGTTCCCTCTGGATGGGCACTGCCACCCCCTTGATGTATTTTTGCATACCCCCACCCCCCAGAGGGAAGCACTGGCAAAGAGAGTGAAGGTGTTTTCAAGTTAAATGCACTTCAGAAAGGCAGGTAGGCAGGAGGAAATGCCTTTGGCTGGGAACACCAAAACAGTAAAGCAGCTACAACTGATCCATCTAGACAACAGTACTTACTTAGTAGTAAAACATATCAGAACAAGACCAGGTTAGCAATCTTGTTCACACCCCCCCTGGGGCCTCCTGCTTCCCCTTTCAAACACTTATCACAGGAAACCACTTTCTGAAGTTGGCTTTCAAGGATATTGCTCAGTTGTCTAGTAGCCTCTATCACTCCTTTTACTCACACATGTGCAGCTGGAGGCAGGTTCATCATCAAACACATCCACATCCGATTCTCATGGGATGAGGGGGTTCATTCCACTTAAAGATTTGAAGAGACACTTCCCAAACGACTCACTGCTGACCAAGTGATGTTGGGAGCCAAGTCAGGAGGGCTAGAGATGGCTAGGGAGCTGATTTTCCCATCTCTCCATAAAACCACTGGGTTTACTCAGGATGTGATAGTCTCCAAAAGCAAAGAGACAGAAGTAGCACTGTCAACCTCTTAAGACTTAGGCTTTGGTGTACTGCACCAAAGTAAAGGACTCTGGTGGGCGGGGGGTGGGGGGGAGAATGTTGTGTGTTCAGGTCCTGGAACATGATGGCAGAGGAGGACCTAGGTGGTATGATGTGGAAAACTGAGAAATGCTACACATGTATACATGTGCCAACTACTGTATTTTACTGTCTGCTATAAACCATTAATCCCTCAAATGAAAGAAGGAAGGAAGGAAGGAAGGAAGGAAGGAAGGAAGGAAGGAAGGAAGGAAGGAAGGAGGGGTAACCACAGCTGGGAAACTGTAACCCAACAGGAAAGACAGGCGATCTCAGCCAATTATTGGGAAACTAGCCCTACCTGTGAGGAACATCAAGACTCATAAGTAAGCCCTTTTTCCTTCTCTGCACATTGCTTAGGGAATCTGTCTCCATGAGCTATCTTTGCAACTTAATATCAACTCTGAATAACTTCTACCTCACTTTTTTGCAATAAACAGGTTTATATTTTTCATACCTGGAAAAAAGACGTAGATACAAGGGGGCAGCTGATAGCAAAACTTACAGGCACACAGTACAGTGCACGAGGACCTCGGTCCCCACCTGCAAGGAGGAAGCTTCACAAGTAGCACTGCAGGTCTTGGTGTCTCCCACCCTCCCTCCCATCCTCCTCTCCTTCTCCCCCTTCCTTTCCAATTTCTGTCTCTATCTTAAATATATTTTTTCAATAACCATATGGTACATGTGCTGCTGCAGAATCAAACTCAGGACCACATGCTTGAGAGCCCAACACTATCTGCTGTGTCACCTCCTGGTCCACTAAATAAATATTAAAAGAAAAAGCACTATCTTTAAAAAGATAAAGACTTGAGCTCAAACAGTGACTGTGAGGGGTCCTACTATATCCTAAAACTGTGTTGAAGTATTAAGCACCAGTAACCTCAGAACAGGACGTTATTTGGGAATAGGTTATTTGCAAAGCTACTTAAAATGAGGTCATTGGGTGGACTTTACTCCAATATATCTGACATCCTTTTCCTTAGGGGACACTGAGCACAGGCATACACAGAGAAGACAGTAGGGCAGCACACTGGGATAACCCATTGTGACGATAAAGTCAGCTTGAAACAAGATTGACATGATGTGCCTCCAAACTCAAGGCTGGCAATAAACCACCACCACAAGCTAGAGGAGAAAAGTGAGATCAATTTGCTCCTGGAGTCAGCAGGAGAAACCAGCTCAACCAGTACTTTTTCTCCTCTCTCTCTCTCTCTCTCTCTCTCTCTCTCTCTCTCTCTCAGCTTTAATACTGATTTACAAAGTTGTAAGGTAATAAAGGTATATAATTCCATACAGTTCCCAGAGTTGTGCATCCCACTATTGGAAACTAGTAGTTCTCCCAAGGTCACTGATACAGAATGATCCTACAACTACATATATACACATATATATATTCTCCATTTTTAATGCTCCTGACTTCCTTTCTGTTCACCCCTATACCTATTACTACTTCCAAGTGTCTTTCCTTTTTTTCCTCTTTTTACTCAGATAAGGGATACCACATCTGGTTTCCTCTGGTGTTTCCTAGATGCACTTCCCTTTCATTGATTCTATAAAAACAAGATTCCTGGTGATCAACGCTTCAGGTCCTGCCTAGCCAGCACTTGTTCCTGGACTTCTAACCTCCAGGATAGTGAGAATAAATGTCTGTTGCTGAAACCACCCTGACTGAAGTGCTCTGCCATAGCCATCCAGGAAACAAACGAACTGACAGGACATCACGACTGGCCCAAAGCCAGCCTCAGGCAGCCGACTTACGGGGATGCTCAGGAGAGGTCTCAGAAGCCTTGGTCATCGAGAGAGAGCTCACTATTAATATGGAAGCTGAAGTTTTAGTTCTCTTGTTTTGTACTATTTTACCAGTGCCTAATAGCTAAGTGGCATTTACAAATGTTCACTGAAATATTTATTGGTGTTTTTGAATATTCAAAATAATAAATTAAACTATTTATTGAAAGAAAGAAGATTGCTTTTTCTTACTCAATCTGACAAAGCTGCCCTCAATAGCATAACACCTATCTTTAGCTTTTAGTAAATGGACAAAACAGTAATCATTTCATTTTTTAAAAGATTTATATTATATATCTACTAATGAGAAAGAGAGAGAGAGAGAAAAAGAGAGAGAGAGAGAAAAAGAGAGAGAGAGAGAGAGAGCCAGAGCATCACTCTGGCACATGTGTGATGCTGGGGATCAAACCAGGACTTGATGCTTGAGAGCTCAATAAGCCTTATGCACTTCGTAAGAGTAACTGAGTCACAGAACGTTACAGACATGCCTGACCACCCCACTCACTCAGCCCTTAGTCACTGTTTGTATAGGGAAAGGGACTTAAGATATTAATTTCTGTTCTAGAAACTGATAAAACTGCCAAAGAATTGGGTGGACATGGTATTTCTATCTTTTCATTACTAGGACAGGAAACTTCATTGAGAAGCTCTTACTGGCAAGTGCATGTCTGTGCATTTGACCATATGAGACAAGAGCGACAAGAGCATGTTTAGTTGAGACGTCACCATGGTGAGGCTGAGAAACGGACACTTCATACAGTTCTCAACATTGTGTGTGTTTTCTCTCTCTCTCTCTCTCTCTCTCTCTCTCACACACACACACACACACACACACACACACACACACACACACACACACACACATCATAAGAAAAGGAGGACAGGAGATGAAAAGATGGAGGTAGAGAAGCAGCAGAATGGGTGAGGGGTGATGGAGAAGAGGGGGTGGTATACCTGGTAGAGCTCAGAAGTTACTATGCTCAGTGACTCAGGCTCAGGCCCCTGGTCCCCAACTGTAGGGGAAGCTTCAGAAGAGTTGGGCTAGTACTGCAGATTTCTCCTTATCTTGGTCTCTCCCCATCTCTCTCATCATTTCTGAGTCTATCAGAGAAAAAGGGAAATGGGTACGGAAAGCAATCGAGTTTTGCAGGCACCAAGCCCCAGTGATAACTCTGGTGGGGTGGGGGTTGGGAGAAGAAAGAAAAAAGAAGAGGAAGATGGAGAGGGGGAAGAGGAAAGAAGATAGAGGGAAGGAAACAGCAGTTATTATTTAGGCCCTACTATCTCCTGGTGCTTTCTTTACACATGCTGCCTCATTTAATCAGATTTTGCAATTCCTTTGTCTGAGGTATCATTTTCCCTGTTGTATAAGCTGAGGAACTGAGGCTCAGAAGCATTATATATTTTGCACCCAAAACTCACCACCAGAGAATGGTGAAAGTGAGATCCAAATTCAAGTTCACACAGCTCTGAAGTGTGTGTTTTTTCCACCAAGACTATGCTGAGCTGCCCTAGCCTCATGGATGAGCTCACCACATACCACAAAGTGCTAGGGTCACACAGATACGAGCCCAGGAGTTCAAGAAGACAGTTACTACGTCTCTGGGGAGGGCAGCATAAGCAATGAAAATTCTGTCTCTGGCATCTTCTTTATTATTTTATTTTTGGAACGCACTGCTTTATCCTAGGAATTCAAAGAACACACACTCATTCCCCAAAGTGCATGAAACTCACTGGCCAATTTCATACCAATTCACTCACACTTTCTAACTCAGTGCTATTCCGCTTAAACATACTGTCAGCAGTTTCTTAATAACTGTGGTCTCCGGGGCAAACCATGTGAAATGTATCAGTTTCTATTTCAGACTGACAAAGGCATGAAAGAATAGGACACCCTGTCACTGCACTAGCAGGCTGACTTTTCCTGGCCAGAATCTCTTTCTACGTTGGTTCAGGCCCCAGAAACCACTCACTGCACTCCCCCTGGCCTTCACTGCTTGAAATTAGAGGCCTTGGGGTCTGGAGGAAGAAGGAATGGGAGAGGGAGGGATGGGGGACAGGAGGGCATTGCTGATAAGAACAAAGACTGCTAACTCCGGAAACCCAAGAGGCTCTGACTTCCAGCAACATAAAAAGCACGGCAAGAAGGAGGATTACTGGAACTTCCTTGTTTTGTGGGGTGGCCCAGTCATAATGGGGCTGTGGTTACACAGCAAAGGCTCATTAAGACAATGAATAAACCACAGACACTGTAACTAGAAGTTCTCTGTGGCTGTACACTTTGTGGAGAGACAAGGATGCTGGGTCCCTGCCTCCTGCCATTTGTTAGCCAGCTTCCAGATAGATGACAAGATGGGTTTAGAAAAAGAAATGCAGGCATCTCTTGCAATCTGTCCAGGATGAGGGTGGAGAGAAGTTAAGACATTTGGGTGCTAGGGGGAAAAAAAAAAAAGCACCTTCATGGGAGTTCTCAATGAGTTCTGAATTCTGAATTCCTTTCCATGTTCAGAGCACAATTTTCTGTGGGTTCTTGAGAAGTGTCTTAGTACAGGAATTGGGTAGTAGTGCAGGTGGCGCAAAGTGCAAGGACTGGAGTAAGGATCCAGGTTTGAGACCCTGGCTCCCCACCTGCAGGGGAGTCGCTTCACAGGTGGTGAAGCAGGTCTGCAGGTGTCTGTCTTTCTCTGCCCCTCTGTCTTCCCCTCCTCTATCCATTTCTCTCTGTCCTATCCAACAATGACAACATTAATAACAACAACAATAACTATGACAACAATAAGACAACAAGGGCAACAAAGGGGAATTTAAAAAACTTAAAAAAGAAGTGCCTTAGCCCAGTATATGGCTGAAGAATGCCTGGCTGCATTTTCAAAATGCTTCCCTGGGTGCCTGTACATCTGGATTAGTGAAAAGGGCAGAAATGGAGAGCCACTGGCAGGTGATTCTGTATCACCAACTAGCCCTTTAAAATTCTCACTTCTCAGGGGCCAGGTGGTGGTGCAGCTGGTTGAGTGCACATGTTACAATGTGCAAGGACCCAGGATTGAGTTCCCGGTCCACGCCTGCAGGGGGAAAGCTTCACAAGTGGTGAAACAGTGCTGCAGGTGTCTCTCTTCTTTTCTATCCCCCTTCCCTCTCAATTTCTGGCTGTCTCTATCCAATAAATAAAGATAATTTTTAAAAATAAAATAAAATTCTCACTTCTCCAACACCTTTTTGCTTAACTTACCTAAATTCCAAACAGGTCCCTTCCAGTCTGGCTGCAAATAACCCTATAATTTCAACCATCCAAAATTACAGGAGGGTTTAATCCTTAATTGTACATTTCTAAAATGCATGTCTGACCAAACTATAGGTCAGTTAAGGGCCTCTGAGATTATCATATGAATACATCTGGCAATTCCACCCAATTCTCCAAATCCTCTTTGTTCCCCATTTAGCACCAAGTAATACTCAATTAGTTTTCTGGAAGAACAGTCAAATGCTGGCCCATCCTAGTTCTTAACTCTTGTTTCCTACATGTCTCCATAGCCAGGTCTCATGAGCTAAAGTGAACTTCACTGTGTTCCCAATGGCCAATGAAATCTGGATGTCTGTCACAGTGAACACTTTCACTCCAGGTCCTGACTACTATCCACATTTAAGAGTCTTGGGGGTACAGAGCATGATCTGGGGAGTCAAGGAGACATGCACTTGTTCCTCTGGTCTTGCCTATTTTCAGTAAGACGATCTGAAGTAGAAAAACCAGTGGTTCAGTTCAAAGTGGTATTTCTCTCCTCAGGCGATGAGAAACATCCACCTCATACACTTGATGTGAGGGTTAAATGAACATGGGCGCAAAGGATGTAACTCCACATCTGGTGAAAAGTAAGTGCTAAATAAAGCAAAGGTGTTGATGCTACAAATACTATTCCCTGTAGCTTGTCAAAAATCTTCCTTCCTGTCAAGATCCCCACCCGTCCACCCCCTGGCTCCAGGTTTCTCTAGCTGGGAAGAATCACATTCTGAACCTCTCAACACTTGAAATTGCATCT
Organism: Erinaceus europaeus; assembly: GCF_950295315.1. Taxonomy (NCBI): domain Eukaryota; kingdom Metazoa; phylum Chordata; class Mammalia; order Eulipotyphla; family Erinaceidae; genus Erinaceus; species Erinaceus europaeus. The sequence continues at coordinate 3,528 of NW_026647526.1, read as the reverse complement.
ATGAGGACGGTCGGATTTCTTCACGTGTTCCTCATAATATAATTACTTCCTTTTTAATTATTCCTGTATGATAACAACTATTGCTTTTCTATATGTTAATAATTAGAAGCACTTTACATATATGTTCTCTCACTACAATAATTCTGTGAGCCTTGTGCTAATATTATCCTCATTTCAAAGATGAGGGATCAGGCGAGATCATTTTTTGTTCAAAGTTGCGTGGCTAATTAAAGGCATTAAAAACCAGCCAGTCAGGCTCCAGGTAACTGTTTTGAACTGGTGTGCTCCTTCATCTGTTTGCATCTTATCTGCAAGAGCAAGCACAATGGCATCTCAACTAGCCTACACTGGTCCCAGCCCTATAATCTTATCTCAGTGTTAAGGAAATAGAGTTTAAGGTCATACACTTGGCCTCCAACTCCAGTTTAACACTTGACAGTTGTAGAACCTTGGGCAAGTCATTTAATATTTTAAGTCTCATTTGCACAGCTGGAAAGTGGAAAGTCTTAAAAGATCAGAAACAGCATACATCCCATTCTTAGTGTGCTTTCAACTAATGTATTTTATTAATACTGGCAGGAAGACCGTAGGCAGCAGAAGTCATCTTTTAAACAGTTCCTCTGTTCCACTTAACAGAAAGAATTCTGCATATTCCCTTGCACTTAAGAGCAAGAAGTGCATGCATAAATAAGTGCCTTGAACAATATACAGTTTGAGAAGAATCAGGAAAATTTGTATTTATGTTTTAACTAGAAGCCTATTATCATCAATTACATTATTATTAACTTTAGTACTAACATCCCTATTGTCACAAGTAGCACTTAGAGTTGAATTTACTATATAATCTGTGATCTCTTCTACCAGGAGGCAGCTTAAGTCCATGGCCAGGTCTAGAGGTCTGAGGTTGACTAGAAGGCAGACAGCACCCCCTATTGAACTGCCATTTTTCACATTCCAGGAAGAGACCACAAAGTGAGCTCTGTCAAGGCCACAGGGCTGCACTTAGTTCCAAGTTTAAAGAGCTCAAGTGAAAGCTAGTGACTGTGAAAAAGACAGCGGCATCAGGAAGCAGAAGATTATGCTTACTGTGACTTCTATCCTCTAAGCAGCTGTTGTTGGAAGCTTCTTCGGGTGGTGTGGGGAATATGGGGGGGGCTAGCAGGCAGCCCTCCTGAGGGGCCACACCAAAGATTTCCAGGGCTCGCGTTTTCATATACTCAACTGCACCTCAAGAGGGTAAGTTTTCTGCAGACACTGATGTTGGTAGCAGAGTCTTCCCTGGGGTGTATGTTCACTGAATGAATGAAGTACATCATTCAATAACAGAATGACCTTGGATGAAGGGCTAAGGTTGTTAGAGCCCGAGATCTCTCCCCAGTGGGCTGCAAACAAGCAGTGCATGGTTTTGACTTCGTTTACCTGAGCATCTTGCACCATGTGCACAGTTACCTGCATACTACTCACTGCAGGGAGAGTGGAAGAACCCTGACTCCAAGCTCCTCAGACACTGAATTTGGTAACTGAATGGCTTACAGCATGGACCCAGGTGCAGGTGCTGGTGCATGGTAGATGCTCAAATTCCTGATACCTGGATGAATGAAATGCAGCTATGCCTGGCCAAAACATGTGAGGGAGTCCCCCTCCCCACTATATCTAATGCTGCAAACACCCTATGAGTCCTCCACAGACCACCTTGGCCTCTTCGTAGTACAGCCATCTCTGCTTCCTCTTCTGCCTCAAGGTGTGACAGTCATGATCCTGCTGATTACCTTGTGCTCTGCTTAGAGACACAGACAATAATACCCATAATAAAGGAAAGCCCTGATTGGATTTTTTTCTAGAAAATTATTTAGAGCATAAAAGCTTCTTAATAAATATGTGCAGAGAGAAAATATGAATGAGTGAATGAATAAACAAATGAGAATATAGCAAGGGGAATAACCCAAAAGGAAGTGCAAGATCTGATTTTTGAATGAATGAAATTCAACACAATTCTATTGCAGGGTCATTCCACACACACACACACACACACACACACACACACACACACACACACACACACTGTGCATATCAAAGTCATCTTAGGGATCTCCAGTTGATTAAAGATGAGTATTGAAATGCATCTTAATAGCCAGAAAATAGCTTACAACCTAACATCTTGATTGTACTAGATTTCAAAGGGCAGCAAGATGTGTTGAAATGCACATATCTAATCACCAGTAGAATTAACAGATTTGCAAAAGTTATGCTTGAGAACATTATGTGTAGCTGTAACACAGCATAATCAAATTCCCATTTAATTTTATTAATGCCAAAAATCCAGACTATTTATTTGCACATTACCACTTCCTCTAATATTAATTTGGGGGTTATTGAACAATACAGTCTTTACATGTTGTCTTTCACTGAGATCTTTTTCAAGCAAAATCACATGCTTTAACTGCCCTCTTGCGCAATGAGACTGCTTTCCCTCTTCCTCTTAGCCTTGATCTTGGAGATCAGGTTGAAAATATAGAAATAGCTTAGGGAGCTTCCTTGTTTAGGAACCAATGGCATGGATCCTTCAGGATTCTTTGTCTTCCTTTTCCTCCTTCTGACTAGATTCCAGGTTCACTGTCAGGGATGTTTACACATCAGCCTACTACCTTTCTCTATAGGCCAGGTCTTATGGGGCCCTTATTGACCCCAACCCACTCCCATCTGCAGCTGATCTGGCTTCAGATCTCAGAAACAAACATTCCTGAATAGTGCTGTGGCCTCCCTAGGCTGGAATCCCATGAGGTAGGCCCACCGAGGATAAAGAACACCACTCAAGCTGAGTTTGAATTTTGAAATAAGGGTCTCACCTAATAAAAATTGGACCTGCACATTACATAGGATAAATTAATCAATTGGGGAACCTTAAAGCACAGGTCAATGTGCTTAATGTGGCAGTGGTTCTAGTCAATGTACCCTTAAGTCAGGCACAGAGACATCAACACAGCAGTCCGCATATCGGACCTAGAGTTACCACGGTACAGGAGTTAATAGGTTAGCCCATGGTTTCATAGGGTAAGTAAGCTATTCAGAAAAGAGGAAGTGGGCAGAGACACAAAAGGAAAAGGAAACTGACCTTTCTTCCTTCCTTTCTCCCTCTCTACCTCCCTTCTTCCCTTCCTTCCTTTTACTTAATTCACCTTGCAGACTCTAAAATAGTATAAAAAAATGGCTGGTCAGTGGCTCAAAGGAAAAACACAGGACAAGCATGCCTGAAGTCCCAAGTTTGATGCCTGTGCTCTGCTCACTTTCTAGTTATTCACTTAAAAATAAAAGGTCAAAGGGAAAGGTCCAATTAAGCGTGTGCGCGCGCGCACACGCACACACACACACACACACACACACACACACACACACACACACACACACACACACACACACACACACACAAACACATTACCATGCACAAGGACCTGGATTTGAGCTCCTGTTCCCTACCTGCAGGGGGATGCTTCATAAGTGGTGAAGCAGGTCTGCAGGTGTCTCTCTCTT
>NW_026647525.1:0-33783 GCF_950295315.1 Erinaceus europaeus | reverse complement strand
ATGAGGTTCAAAACGAGGCAGGTCATACTGCCTTCAAAAGTAAATGCAGGGAGGTTTGGCGGTATGTCAGAGGGTTAAGGCCTTGTGGCGCTCACGAAAAGAGGGGACAGGTGGAAGGGTCTGGGGTCTGGCGCCCAGAAACCCACCTGCAGGGGAGTCGCTTTACAGGGGGTGAAGCAGGTCTTTAGGGGCTCTATCTTTCTCTTCCACTCTGTATTTCCCCTGCTCTCTCCTTTTCTCTCTGTCTGATGCAAGGTCAAAACAACAACAACAACCACAACAATAACCACCACAGTGACCAAGCAACAAGGGCAGCGAAAGGGGAACAAAAGGAGTGCAGGGGCTGTGGATTATTCGTGGCGCAGGCACTGAGCTGAGGCAATAACACCTTGAGGCAATCAATCAATCAATCAATCAATCAATCAATCAACGAATAAGTAATACAGGTAACAGAGATGTATATGTCCCTGTGTGTTTCCAGAGTTCATGTAAATGCACTTTTGTTTATTTCATCATTTATTTATTACCTTGCCACGAGAATTTCTTTTCATTGCTAAAAAAAAGTGTCCCATCAAGGGTACCAGGTGGTGCCACACCCAGTTAAGCACTCATGTTACAATGCAGGGGGACTGGGCTTCAAGACCCTGGTCCCCACCTGCCAGGGGAAATGTTTACAAGTGGTGCAGAAGTGCTGCAGGTGACTCTCTCTGCGTCACAAACTCTCTATCCTTCCCTTCCCTCTCAATTCCTGTCTATTTATTCCAATAAATAATCAAGAAAATTGAAAGTAAAAAAAAGAAAAAGGAAAAGGAAATATTCCACTACTTCAATGGGGCTACTCAGGATAATGCTTTCCTTGTTAAGATACTCACAGCATACCATATGCAGAAAGGCAAAGACACCATGCATTTTTTAACCCAGTTTTTATATTTATTTATTTATTTATTTAGGTGCTTATTCATTATTGGTATTGATGAATTAATGTTTTACATGTCACATAGTCTCTGGCTCTGACACCAGCGGTCTCAAGTACCCCTAGATGGTACTCTGCCTCTACAAAACCAATCCATTGACCTGTCCATGCATCCATCCATCCATCCATCCATCCATCCATCCATCCATCTACCACTCAACCAAGTACAAAAGGAGATCTCTCCTTGAATGGTGAAGACAAACCAGGATGCATAGGTAGGTTGCAAAGGGGCGATTTCGGCTGAATAGGGCTGAGGGGCTGAACCAGGGAATGTGTTGGGGGGTGTGGGTGTGGGTGGGGTGAGCTGGAGACCTGTGAGTTGGGTCACCTCAGGGTCAGGGAGGGTGTGGAAGGGGTTGTGAACAGCTGTCACTGGAGAACCATCACAAGTGCTGGATCTGTTGAGCAGGGCACACGCAAGAGAATACAAAGGAGAGAAGCAAAGTGCAGAGGAGAGGAGAGGGGAGAGGATGGTGAGGGCAGGAGAGGACAGGAGAGGACAGGAGTGGAGGGGACCTGAGAAACCTACCTGGACAAAGGCAGCATACAGACATCCAGGAAGGCAGGCAGGCATGCAGGCAGCTCTGGCCTGGGCTCCCTGGATCCCGGGCACACCTCCACCTGTCTTCTCTTGGCTGCCAGCCCTGAGGTCCCTTGTCGGTCAGCACTGGCTTCCCATTCTTCAGTTCCCTCTGTGCCAGGGCCCAGGCGTCTGGGCGCTGCTGGCTGACCTAGTGGCAGGGCAGTTGGGCTGCCCAGTGCCAGTGTGGCCAGCACAGAATGCCAGGGGCTAGGACATCACAGAGGGCTCCTGTGGTTGCTAGGCCACGGGGACCCCGCCCATCCAGTTGACCAGCAGCCATGACCACCACCCTGAACTTGACCTTGAGGGGTGGTGGCCAGCCACCAGAGCCAGAGACCCAGGCCAAAGCAGGTGCAGGTCGGCCGGGCCAAGGGGCTAGGGGCAGATTGGTGTGTGTCTGGACATGGGGCTGGCAACTGACAGCCCAGGGCTGGGGACCAAGTTCCGCCAGGCCCCTGTCCCACCATTTGCACTGACATACAGTCTTGCTGACTGACTGACAGTCCCTGCCCCAGAGATACCCACACCAGGTCCCTGGGAGTCCTGAGCTGCCCCTGAGGATTGGTGGGTGCCTGCCTGGACACATGCCTCCATAATGGAGGCCTCTATTAATCCCATTGCCTACTGATAGCTGCCCTCCTGCCCCTCCTCCTCCTCCTCCTCCTTCTCCTCCTTTTCTATCTCCTCCTCTTCCTCCTCCTCCTCCTCCTCCTCCTCCTCCTCCTCCACCTCCTCCTCCTTCTCTTCCTCATCCTCAGAGGGACTCACTCAGTGCCCTTGGCCTAGGCAAGCCAGGGCTGGTGCTCTGGCTGCTGCAGCCTCTATCCAGTGGGTGGGTGCAGGATTCTGTTTCTGTCAATCCCTGGTTCCTGGGACCTTCCATGCCTCCAGCTCCCCCCACTCTCTACTCCAGACCCCTCCTCAAGGATGCCCCCTTTCCCCTTGCCCTCTGTCCCCCAGCTCCCCAACTAACATCTACTGTGTGCCTCCATGCACTACTTTACTGCCACCCTGCTTCTGCGCTTCAGCCCTGGGGGCCCAGTGCCAGCCCAGCTGCCATTTCACCATCCAGCAGGGGGACCTGCCCTAACCCCCAGCCACCACACGCACACACACTGCCCTGCACACACTCACGGGCTCCCCTGCCTGCAGCCTGCCTCTCAAACAGTCTCCTTCTGCCCCTTAGCCCCCTTACAGCCTCTGCCACGGCCCCCACCGACACCTGGGCATGAGCAGCACAGACATGCAACAAGCTCCACTCGCCCCTACTCCATTTGCTCTATGGTTGGTCAAGAACCTTTTTTCATGCTGTAGGGGAGGGAGTTGAGAAAGTCCAACGTCCTGGGGAGCAAGAACTGCAAACAGCAAACAGTTTTATTAATTTTATCATTTGTTTATTTATTATTTTAAAAAATTTTATTATTTAAAAAAATCTTTATTATTTTAAAAAATTCCCTCAGTCCTGGCACCCTTGGATAGGGCCCACTTTCCCGTATGCATCTCCCAATCCAAACCAAATAATATTGCATCCGCCGATCACAACCTAACCAAAGCAACAATTGCCATCTCAACATGCTTCACCTCAGACTGTATCCAGAGACTTCACGTGTGGAATGACAACCCTTCAGCTTCATTACTCGGGTGAGACCTTTCCTTTAATAGTACACTCTAATTTCATCTCAGGTAGTTCACTTTCTAACAAAGTCCCATAACCTAGACATACAACAGTTTCTGTGAGAGAGAGCTTATGTTCACACGTATCCATAAACTACTGCAAAATATATACCTGAAAGCAGGATTACACTAGAGTTTGCAGTGAGTACCTCCCTAACACTTCCTCTCCACTATTCCAAACATGGGATCCATGATTGCTCAACAAATTGTTTGGCTTTGTATGTTAACTCTCTTTTCAATCACCAGGTTCCAGATGCCACCAGGATGCTGACTAGGCTTCCCTGGATTGAAGACCCCACCAATGTGTCCTGGAGCTCAGATTCCCCAGAGACACACCTTACTAGGGAAAGAGAGAGGCAGACTGGGAGTATGGACCGACCAGTCAACGCCCATGTTCAGCGGGGAAGCAATTACAGAAGCCAGACCCTCTACCTTCTGCAACCCTCAACGACCCTGGGTCCATGCTCCCAGAGGGCTAGAGAATGGGAAGGCTATCATGGGAGAGGGTGGGTTATGGGGATTGGGTGGTGGGAATTGTGTGGAGTTGTACCCCTCCTACCTTATGCCTTTGTTCACTAATCCTTTCTTAAATAAAAAATTAAAAAAAAAAAAAAAAAGAACTGCAAACAGTCCATCTACAATGTAACATTTGTGTCTCAGGCCGCCCAATCCCAAGTGCGCTGTGCAGACTTTTGACTGGCAAAAATACCCCATCTGAGTGTGAGATCTGGCTGGGCTAGTGGCTCTTTCTGTGGACTAGGACACAGACAGACAGAGTTTTCAGGTTCAAAACCTGTACTTCCCAGAAGATGGTCATTCGCCACGGTTAAAAAAAAAAAAAAAAGGCTTTTTATTTATTTTTTTTTCCCCCTGCCTGGGTAACCTGTCTGCTACTTGTTTCTCAGTGAAAAAAGGGAAAGATCTTTTTTGGAGGGAAAAGGACCAAAATGCAGGCAGGTGGACTCCGTGGACGGTGGATGGGGAGTTGCTCCTGCCCTGGCACTAGAGCCCCAGCTGCTGTTCCAAGTGCTCTCTGATACCAGAGATCTCCGTGTGTCGTGTCATGACACTGTCTCCAGGACTGACCCTCAGGATAATGAGGTTCAAAACGAGGCAGGTCATATTGCCTTCAAAAGTAAATGCAGGGAGGTTTGGCGGTATGTCAGAGGGTTAAGGCCTTGTGGCGCTCACGAAAAGAGGGGACAGGTGGAAGGGTCTGGGGTCTGGCGCCCAGAAACCCACCTGCAGGGGAGTCGCTTTACAGGGGGTGAAGCAGGTCTTTAGGGGCTCTATCTTTCTCTTCCACTCTGTATTTCCCCTGCTCTCTCCTTTTCTCTCTGTCTGATGCAAGGTCAAAACAACAACAACAACCACAACAATAACCACCACAGTGACCAAGCAACAAGGGCAGCGAAAGGGGAACAAAAGGAGTGCAGGGGCTGTGGATTATTCGTGGCGCAGGCACTGAGCTGAGGCAATAACACCTTGAGGCAATCAATCAATCAATCAATCAATCAATCAACGAATAAGTAATACAGGTAACAGAGATGTATATGTCCCTGTGTGTTTCCAGAGTTCATGTAAATGCACTTTTGTTTATTTCATCATTTATTTATTACCTTGCCACGAAAATTTCTTTTCATTGCTAAAAAAAAGTGTCCCATCAAGGGTACCAGGTGGTGCCACACCCAGTTAAGCACTCATGTTACAATGCAGGGGGACTGGGCTTCAAGACCCTGGTCCCCACCTGCCAGGGGAAATGTTTACAAGTGGTGCAGAAGTGCTGCAGGTGACTCTCTCTGCGTCACAAACTCTCTATCCCTCCCTTCCCTCTCAATTCCTGTCTATTTATTCCAATAAATAATCAAGAAAATTGAAAGTAAAAAAAAGAAAAAGGAAAAGGAAATATTCCACTACTTCAATGGGGCTACTCAGGATAATGCTTTCCTTGTTAAGATACTCACAGCATACCATATGCAGAAAGGCAAAGACACCATGTATTTTTTAACCCAGTTTTTATATTTATTTATTTATTTATTTAGGTGCTTATTCATTATTGGTATTGATGAATTAATGTTTTACATGTCACATAGTCTCTGGCTCTGACACCAGCGGTCTCAAGTACCCCTAGATGGTACTCTGCCTCTACAAAACCAATCCATTGACCTGTCCATGCATCCATCCATCCATCCATCCATCCATCTACCACTCAACCAAGTACAAAAGGAGATCTCTCCTTGAATGGTGAAGACAAACCAGGATGCATAGGTAGGTTGCAAAGGGGCGATTTCGGCTGAATAGGGCTGAGGGGCTGAACCAGGGAATGTGTTGGGGGGTGTGGGTGTGGGTGGGGTGAGCTGGAGACCTGTGAGTTGGGTCACCTCAGGGTCAGGGAGGGTGTGGAAGGGGTTGTGAACAGCTGTCACTGGAGAACCATCACAAGTGCTGGAGCTGTTGAGCAGGGCACACGCAAGAGAATACAAAGGAGAGAAGCAAAGTGCAGAGGAGAGGAGAGGGGAGAGGATGGTGAGGGCAGGAGAGGACAGGAGAGGACAGGAGTGGAGGGGACCTGAGAAACCTACCTGGACAAAGGCAGCATACAGACATCCAGGAAGGCAGGCAGGCATGCAGGCAACTCTGGCCTGGGCTCCCTGGATCCCGGGCACACCTCCACCTTTCTTCTCTTGGCTGCCAGCCCTGAGGTCCCTTGTCGGTCAGCACTGGCTTCCCATTCTTCAGTTCCCTCTGTGCCAGGGCCCAGGCGTCTGGGCGCTGCTGGCTGACCTAGTGGCAGGGCAGTTGGGCTGCCCAGTGCCAGTGTGGCCAGCACAGAATGCCAGGGGCTAGGACATCACAGAGGGCTCCTGTGGTTGCTAGGCCACGGGGACCCCGCCCATCCAGTTGACCAGCAGCCATGACCACCACCCTGAACTTGACCTTGAGGGGTGGTGGCCAGCCACCAGAGCCAGAGACCCAGGCCAAAGCAGGTGCAGGTCGGCCGGGCCAAGGGGCTAGGGGCAGATTGGTGTGTGTCTGGACATGGGGCTGGCAACTGACAGCCCAGGGCTGGGGACCAAGTTCCGCCAGGCCCCTGTCCCACCATTTGCACTGACATACAGTCTTGCTGACTGACTGACAGTCCCTGCCCCAGAGATACCCACACCAGGTCCCTGGGAGTCCTGAGCTGCCCCTGAGGATTGGTGGGTGCCTGTCTGGACACATGCCTCCATAATGGAGGCCTCTATTAATCCCATTGCCTACTGATAGCTGCCCTCCTGCCCCTTCTCCTCCTCCTCCTCCTTCTCCTCCTTTTCTATCTCCTCCTCTTCCTCCTCCTCCTCCTCCTCCTCCTCCTCCTCCTCCTCCTCCACCTCCTCCTCCTCTCTTCCTCATCCTCAGAGGGACTCACTCAGTGCCCTTGGCCTAGGCAAGCCAGGGCTGGTGCTCTGGCTGCTGCAGCTTCTATCCAGTGGGTGGGTGCAGGGTTCTGTTTCTGTCAATCCCTGGTTCCTGGGACCTTCCATGCCTCCAGCTCCCCCCACTCTCTACTCCAGACCCCTCCTCAAGGATGCCCCCTTTCCCCTTGCCCTCTGTCCCCCAGCTCCCCAACTAACATCTACTGTGTGCCTCCATGCACTACTTTACTGCCACCCTGCTTCTGCGCTTCAGCCCTGGGGGCCCAGTGCCAGCCCAGCTGCCATTTCACCATCCAGCAGGGGGACCTGCCCTAACCCCCAGCCACCACACGCACACACACTGCCCTGCACACACTCACGGGCTCCCCTGCCTGCAGCCTGCCTCTCAAACAGTCTCCTTCTGCCCCTTAGCCCCCTTACAGCCTCTGCCACGGCCCCCACCGACACCTGGGCATGAGCAGCACAGACATGCAACAAGCTCCACTCGCCCCTACTCCATTTGCTCTATGGTTGGTCAAGAACCTTTTTTCATGCTGTAGGGGAGGGAGTTGAGAAAGTCCAACGTCCTGGGGAGCAAGAACTGCAAACAGCAAACAGTTTTATTAATTTTATCATTTGTTTATTTATTATTTTAAAAAATTTTATTATTTTAAAAAATTTTTATTATTTTAAAAAATTCCCTCAGTCCTGGCACCCTTGGATAGGGCCCACTTTCCCGTATGCATCTCCCAATCCAAACCAAATAATATTGCATCCGCCGATCACAACCTAACCAAAGCAACAATTGCCATCTCAACATGCTTCACCTCAGACTGTATCCAGAGACTTCACGTGTGGAATGACAACCCTTCAGCTTCATTACTCGGGTGAGACCTTTCCTTTAATAGTACACTCTAATTTCATCTCAGGTAGTTCACTTTCTAACAAAGTCCCATAACCTAGACATACAACAGTTTCTGTGAGAGAGAGCTTATGTTCACACGTATCCATAAACTACTGCAAAATATATACCTGAAAGCAGGATTACACTAGAGTTTGCAGTGAGTACCTCCCTAACACTTCCTCTCCACTATTCCAAACTTGGGATCCATGATTGCTCAACAAATTGTTTGGCTTTGTATGTTAACTCTCTTTTCAATCACCAGGTTCCAGATGCCACCAGGATGCTGACTAGGCTTCCCTGGATTGAAGACCCCACCAATGTGTCCTGGAGCTCAGATTCCCCAGAGACACACCTTACTAGGGAAAGAGAGAGGCAGACTGGGAGTATGGACCGACCAGTCAACGCCCATGTTCAGCGGGGAAGCAATTACAGAAGCCAGACCCTCTACCTTCTGCAACCCTCAACGACCCTGGGTCCATGCTCCCAGAGGGCTAGAGAATGGGAAGGCTATCATGGGAGAGGGTGGGTTATGGGGATTGGGTGGTGGGAATTGTGTGGAGTTGTACCCCTCATACCTTATGCCTTTGTTCACTAATCCTTTTTTAAATAAAAAATTAAAAAAAAAAAAAAAAAAAGAACTGCAAACAGTCCATCTACAATGTAACATTTGTGTCTCAGGCCGCCCAATCCCAAGTGCGCTGTGCAGACTTTTGACTGGCAAAAATACCCCATCTGAGTGTGAGATCTGGCTGGGCTAGTGGCTCTTTCTGTGGACTAGGACACAGACAGACAGAGTTTTCAGGTTCAAAACCTGTACTTCCCAGAAGATGGTCATTCGCCACGGTTAAAAAAAAAAAAAAAAAAAGGCTTTTTATTTATTTTTTTTCCCCCTGCCTGGGTAACCTGTCTGCTACTTGTTTCTCAGTGAAAAAAGGGAAAGATCTTTTTTGGAGGGAAAAGGACCAAAATGCAGGCAGGTGGACTCCGTGGACGGTGGATGGGGAGTTGCTCCTGCCCTGGCACTAGAGCCCCAGCTGCTGTTCCAAGTGCTCTCTGATACCAGAGATCTCCGTGTGTCGTGTCATGACACTGTCTCCAGGACTGACCCTCAGGATAATGAGGTTCAAAACGAGGCAGGTCATACTGCCTTCAAAAGTAAATGCAGGGAGGTTTGGCGGTATGTCAGAGGGTTAAGGCCTTGTGGCGCTCACGAAAAGAGGGGACAGGTGGAAGGGTCTGGGGTCTGGCGCCCAGAAACCCACCTGCAGGGGAGTCGCTTTACAGGGGGTGAAGCAGGTCTTTAGGGGCTCTATCTTTCTCTTCCACTCTGTATTTCCCCTGCTCTCTCCTTTTCTCTCTGTCTGATGCAAGGTCAAAACAACAACAACAACCACAACAATAACCACCACAGTGACCAAGCAACAAGGGCAGCGAAAGGGGAACAAAAGGAGTGCAGGGGCTGTGGATTATTCGTGGCGCAGGCACTGAGCTGAGGCAATAACACCTTGAGGCAATCAATCAATCAATCAATCAATCAATCAATCAACGAATAAGTAATACAGGTAACAGAGATGTATATATCCCTGTGTGTTTCCAGAGTTCATGTAAATGCACTTTTGTTTATTTCATCATTTATTTATTACCTTGCCACGAGAATTTCTTTTCATTGCTAAAAAAAAGTGTCCCATCAAGGGTACCAGGTGGTGCCACACCCAGTTAAGCACTCATGTTACAATGCAGGGGGACTGGGCTTCAAGACCCTGGTCCCCACCTGCCAGGGGAAATGTTTACAAGTGGTGCAGAAGTGCTGCAGGTGACTCTCTCTGCGTCACAAACTCTCTATCCCTCCCTTCCCTCTCAATTCCTGTCTATTTATTCCAATAAATAATCAAGAAAATTGAAAGTAAAAAAAAGAAAAAGGAAAAGGAAATATTCCACTACTTCAATGGGGCTACTCAGGATAATGCTTTCCTTGTTAAGATACTCACAGCATACCATATGCAGAAAGGCAAAGACACCATGTATTTTTTAACCCAGTTTTTATATTTATTTATTTATTTATTTATTTAGGTGCTTATTCATTATTGGTATTGATGAATTAATGTTTTACATGTCACATAGTCTCTGGCTCTGACACCAGCGGTCTCAAGTACCCCTAGATGGTACTCTGCCTCTACAAAACCAATCCATTGACCTGTCCATGCATCCATCCATCCATCCATCCATCCATCCATCTACCACTCAACCAAGTACAAAAGGAGATCTCTCCTTGAATGGTGAAGACAAACCAGGATGCATAGGTAGGTTGCAAAGGGGCGATTTCGGCTGAATAGGGCTGAGGGGCTGAACCAGGGAATGTGTTGGGGGGTGTGGGTGTGGGTGGGGTGAGCTGGAGACCTGTGAGTTGGGTCACCTCAGGGTCAGGGAGGGTGTGGAAGGGGTTGTGAACAGCTGTCACTGGAGAACCATCACAAGTGCTGGAGCTGTTGAGCAGGGCACACACAAGAGAATACAAAGGAGAGAAGCAAAGTGCAGAGGAGAGGAGAGGGGAGAGGATGGTGAGGGCAGGAGAGGACAGGAGAGGACAGGAGTGGAGGGGACCTGAGAAACCTACCTGGACAAAGGCAGCATACAGACATCCAGGAAGGCAGGCAGGCATGCAGGCAGCTCTGGCCTGGGCTCCCTGGATCCCGGGCACACCTCCACCTGTCTTCTCTTGGCTGCCAGCCCTGAGGTCCCTTGTCGGTCAGCACTGGCTTCCCATTCTTCAGTTCCCTCTGTGCCAGGGCCCAGGCGTCTGGGCGCTGCTGGCTGACCTAGTGGCAGGGCAGTTGGGCTGCCCAGTGCCAGTGTGGCCAGCACAGAATGCCAGGGGCTAGGACATCACAGAGGGCTCCTGTGGTTGCTAGGCCACGGGGACCCCGCCCATCCAGTTGACCAGCAGCCATGACCACCACCCTGAACTTGACCTTGAGGGGTGGTGGCCAGCCACCAGAGCCAGAGACCCAGGCCAAAGCAGGTGCAGGTCGGCCGGGCCAAGGGGCTAGGGGCAGATTGGTGTGTGTCTGGACATGGGGCTGGCAACTGACAGCCCAGGGCTGGGGACCAAGTTCCGCCAGGCCCCTGTCCCACCATTTGCACTGACATACAGTCTTGCTGACTGACTGACAGTCCCTGCCCCAGAGATACCCACACCAGGTCCCTGGGAGTCCTGAGCTGCCCCTGAGGATTGGTGGGTGCCTGCCTGGACACATGCCTCCATAATGGAGGCCTCTATTAATCCCATTGCCTACTGATAGCTGCCCTCCTGCCCCTCCTCCTCCTCCTCCTCCTTCTCCTCCTTTTCTATCTCCTCCTCTTCCTCCTCCTCCTCCTCCTCCTCCTCCTCCTCCACCTCCTCCTCCTTCTCTTCCTCATCCTCAGAGGGACTCACTCAGTGCCCTTGGCCTAGGCAAGCCAGGGCTGGTGCTCTGGCTGCTGCAGCCTCTATCCAGTGGGTGGGTGCAGGATTCTGTTTCTGTCAATCCCTGGTTCCTGGGACCTTCCATGCCTCCAGCTCCCCCCACTCTCTACTCCAGACCCCTCCTCAAGGATGCCCCCTTTCCCCTTGCCCTCTGTCCCCCAGCTCCCCAACTAACATCTACTGTGTGCCTCTATGCACTACTTTACTGCCACCCTGCTTCTGCGCTTCAGCCCTGGGGGCCCAGTGCCAGCCCAGCTGCCATTTCACCATCCAGCAGGGGGACCTGCCCTAACCGCCAGACACCACACGCACACACACTGCCCTGCACACACTCACGGGCTCCCCTGCCTGCAGCCTGCCTCTCAAACAGTCTCCTTCTGCCCCTTAGCCCCCTTACAGCCTCTGCCACGGCCCCCACCGACACCTGGGCATGAGCAGCACAGACATGCAACAAGCTCCACTCGCCCCTACTCCATTTGCTCTATGGTTGGTCAAGAACCTTTTTTCATGCTGTAGGGGAGGGAGTTGAGAAAGTCCAACGTCCTGGGGAGCAAGAACTGCAAACAGCAAACAGTTTTATTAATTTTATCATTTGTTTATTTATTATTTTAAAAAATTTTATTATTTAAAAAAATTTTTATTATTTTAAAAAATTCCCTCAGTCCTGGCACCCTTGGATAGGGCCCACTTTCCCGTATGCATCTCCCAATCCAAACCAAATAATACTGCATCCGCCGATCACAACCTAACCAAAGCAACGATTGCCATCTCAACATGCTTCACCTCAGACTGTATCCAGAGTCTTCACGTGTGGAATGACAACCCTTCAGCTTCATTACTCGGGTGAGACCTTTCCTTTAATAGTACACTCTAATTTCATCTCAGGTAGTTCACTTTCTAACAAAGTCCCATAACCTAGACATACAACAGTTTCTGTGAGAGAGAGCTTATGTTCACACGTATCCATAAACTACTGCAAAATATATACCTGAAAGCAGGATTACACTAGAGTTTGCAGTGAGTACCTCCCTAACACTTCCTCTCCACTATTCCAAACTTGGGATCCATGATTGCTCAACAAATTGTTTGGCTTTGTATGTTAACTCTCTTTTCAATCACCAGGTTCCAGATGCCACCAGGATGCTGACTAGGCTTCCCTGGATTGAAGACCCCACCAATGTGTCCTGGAGCTCAGATTCCCCAGAGACACACCTTACTAGGGAAAGAGAGAGGCAGACTGGGAGTATGGACCGACCAGTCAACGCCCATGTTCAGCGGGGAAGCAATTACAGAAGCCAGACCCTCTACCTTCTGCAACCCTCAACGACCCTGGGTCCATGCTCCCAGAGGGCTAGAGAATGGGAAGGCTATCATGGGAGAGGGTGGGTTATGGGGATTGGGTGGTGGGAATTGTGTGGAGTTGTACCCCTCCTACCTTATGCCTTTGTTCACTAATCCTTTCTTAAATAAAAAATTAAAAAAAAAAAAAAAAAAGAACTGCAAACAGTCCATCTACAATGTAACATTTGTGTCTCAGGCCGCCCAATCCCAAGTGCGCTGTGCAGACTTTTGACTGGCAAAAATACCCCATCTGAGTGTGAGATCTGGCTGGGCTAGTGGCTCTTTCTTTGGACTAGGACACAGACAGACAGAGTTTTCAGGTTCAAAACCTGTACTTCCCAGAAGATGGTCATTCGCCACGGTTAAAAAAAAAAAAAAAAAAGGCTTTTTATTTATTTTTTTTTCCCCCTGCCTGGGTAACCTGTCTGCTACTTGTTTCTCAGTGAAAAAAGGGAAAGATCTTTTTTGGAGGGAAAAGGACCAAAATGCAGGCAGGTGGACTCCGTGGACGGTGGATGGGGAGTTGCTCCTGCCCTGGCACTAGAGCCCCAGCTGCTGTTCCAAGTGCTCTCTGATACCAGAGATCTCCGTGTGTCGTGTCATGACACTGTCTCCAGGACTGACCCTCAGGATAATGAGGTTCAAAACGAGGCAGGTCATACTGCCTTCAAAAGTAAATGCAGGGAGGTTTGGCGGTATGTCAGAGGGTTAAGGCCTTGTGGCGCTCACGAAAAGAGGGGACAGGTGGAAGGGTCTGGGGTCTGGCGCCCAGAAACCCACCTGCAGGGGAGTCGCTTTACAGGGGGTGAAGCAGGTCTTTAGGGGCTCTATCTTTCTCTTCCACTCTGTATTTCCCCTGCTCTCTCCTTTTCTCTCTGTCTGATGCAAGGTCAAAACAACAACAACAACCACAACAATAACCACCACAGTGACCAAGCAACAAGGGCAGCGAAAGGGGAACAAAAGGAGTGCAGGGGCTGTGGATTATTCGTGGCGCAGGCACTGAGCTGAGGCAATAACACCTTGAGGCAATCAATCAATCAATCAATCAATCAATCAATCAATCAACGAATAAGTAATACAGGTAACAGAGATGTATATGTCCCTGTGTGTTTCCAGAGTTCATGTAAATGCACTTTTGTTTATTTCATCATTTATTTATTACCTTGCCACGAGAATTTCTTTTCATTGCTAAAAAAAAAGTGTCCCATCAAGGGTACCAGGTGGTGCCACACCCAGTTAAGCACTCATGTTACAATGCAGGGGGACTGGGCTTCAAGACCCTGGTCCCCACCTGCCAGGGGAAATGTTTACAAGTGGTGCAGAAGTGCTGCAGGTGACTCTCTCTGCGTCACAAACTCTCTATCCCTCCCTTCCCTCTCAATTCCTGTCTATTTATTCCAATAAATAATCAAGAAAATTGAAAGTAAAAAAAAGAAAAAGGAAAAGGAAATATTCCACTACTTCAATGGGGCTACTCAGGATAATGCTTTCCTTGTTAAGATACTCACAGCATACCATATGCAGAAAGGCAAAGACACCATGTATTTTTTAACCCAGTTTTTATATTTATTTATTTATTTATTTAGGTGCTTATTCATTATTGGTATTGATGAATTAATGTTTTACATGTCACATAGTCTCTGGCTCTGACACCAGCGGTCTCAAGTACCCCTAGATGGTACTCTGCCTCTACAAAACCAATCCATTGACCTGTCCATGCATCCATCCATCCATCCATCCATCCATCCATCTACCACTCAACCAAGTACAAAAGGAGATCTCTCCTTGAATGGTGAAGACAAACCAGGATGCATAGGTAGGTTGCAAAGGGGCGATTTCGGCTGAACAGGGCTGAGGGGCTGAACCAGGGAATGTGTTGGGGGGTGTGGGTGTGGGTGGGGTGAGCTGGAGACCTGTGAGTTGGGTCACCTCAGGGTCAGGGAGGGTGTGGAAGGGGTTGTGAACAGCTGTCACTGGAGAACCATCACAAGTGCTGGAGCTGTTGAGCAGGGCACACGCAAGAGAATACAAAGGAGAGAAGCAAAGTGCAGAGGAGAGGAGAGGGGAGAGGATGGTGAGGGCAGGAGAGGACAGGAGAGGACAGGAGTGGAGGGGACCTGAGAAACCTACCTGGACAAAGGCAGCATACAGACATCCAGGAAGGCAGGCAGGCATGCAGGCAGCTCTGGCCTGGGCTCCCTGGATCCCGGGCACACCTCCACCTGTCTTCTCTTGGCTGCCAGCCCTGAGGTCCCTTGTCGGTCAGCACTGGCTTCCCATTCTTCAGTTCCCTCTGTGCCAGGGCCCAGGCGTCTGGGCGCTGCTGGCTGACCTAGTGGCAGGGCAGTTGGGCTGCCCAGTGCCAGTGTGGCCAGCACAGAATGCCAGGGGCTAGGACATCACAGAGGGCTCCTGTGGTTGCTAGGCCACGGGGACCCCGCCCATCCAGTTGACCAGCAGCCATGACCACCACCCTGAACTTGACCTTGAGGGGTGGTGGCCAGCCACCAGAGCCAGAGACCCAGGCCAAAGCAGGTGCAGGTCGGCCGGGCCAAGGGGCTAGGGGCAGATTGGTGTGTGTCTGGACATGGGGCTGGCAACTGACAGCCCAGGGCTGGGGACCAAGTTCCGCCAGGCCCCTGTCCCACCATTTGCACTGACATACAGTCTTGCTGACTGACTGACAGTCCCTGCCCCAGAGATACCCACACCAGGTCCCTGGGAGTCCTGAGCTGCCCCTGAGGATTGGTGGGTGCCTGCCTGGACACATGCCTCCATAATGGAGGCCTCTATTAATCCCATTGCCTACTGATAGCTGCCCTCCTGCCCCTCCTCCTCCTCCTCCTCCTTCTCCTCCTTTTCTATCTCCTCCTCTTCCTCCTCCTCCTCCTCCTCCTCCTCCTCCTCCTCCACCTCCTCCTCCTTCTCTTCCTCATCCTCAGAGGGACTCACTCAGTGCCCTTGGCCTAGGCAAGCCAGGGCTGGTGCTCTGGCTGCTGCAGCCTCTATCCAGTGGGTGGGTGCAGGATTCTGTTTCTATCAATCCCTGGTTCCTGGGACCTTCCATGCCTCCAGCTCCCCCCACTCTCTACTCCAGACCCCTCCTCAAGGATGCCCCCTTTCCCCTTGCCCTCTGTCCCCCAGCTCCCCAACTAACATCTACTGTGTGCCTCTATGCACTACTTTACTGCCACCCTGCTTCTGCGCTTCAGCCCTGGGGGCCCAGTGCCAGCCCAGCTGCCATTTCACCATCCAGCAGGGGGACCTGCCCTAACCGCCAGCCACCACACGCACACACACTGCCCTGCACACACTCACGGGCTCCCCTGCCTGCAGCCTGCCTCTCAAACAGTCTCCTTCTGCCCCTTAGCCCCCTTACAGCCTCTGCCACGGCCCCCACCGACACCTGGGCATGAGCAGCACAGACATGCAACAAGCTCCACTCGCCCCTACTCCATTTGCTCTATGGTTGGTCAAGAACCTTTTTTCATGCTGTAGGGGAGGGAGTTGAGAAAGTCCAACGTCCTGGGGAGCAAGAACTGCAAACAGCAAACAGTTTTATTAATTTTATCATTTGTTTATTTATTATTTTAAAAAATTTTATTATTTAAAAAAATTTTTATTATTTTAAAAAATTCCCTCAGTCCTGGCACCCTTGGATAGGGCCCACTTTCCCGTATGCATCTCCCAATCCAAACCAAATAATACTGCATCCGCCGATCACAACCTAACCAAAGCAACGATTGCCATCTCAACATGCTTCACCTCAGACTGTATCCAGAGTCTTCACGTGTGGAATGACAACCCTTCAGCTTCATTACTCGGGTGAGACCTTTCCTTTAATAGTACACTCTAATTTCATCTCAGGTAGTTCACTTTCTAACAAAGTCCCATAACCTAGACATACAACAGTTTCTGTGAGAGAGAGCTTATGTTCACACGTATCCATAAACTACTGCAAAATATATACCTGAAAGCAGGATTACACTAGAGTTTGCAGTGAGTACCTCCCTAACACTTCCTCTCCACTATTCCAAACTTGGGATCCATGATTGCTCAACAAATTGTTTGGCTTTGTATGTTAACTCTCTTTTCAATCACCAGGTTCCAGATGCCACCAGGATGCTGACTAGGCTTCCCTGGATTGAAGACCCCACCAATGTGTCCTGGAGCTCAGATTCCCCAGAGACACACCTTACTAGGGAAAGAGAGAGGCAGACTGGGAGTATGGACCGACCAGTCAACGCCCATGTTCAGCGGGGAAGCAATTACAGAAGCCAGACCCTCTACCTTCTGCAACCCTCAACGACCCTGGGTCCATGCTCCCAGAGGGCTAGAGAATGGGAAGGCTATCATGGGAGAGGGTGGGTTATGGGGATTGGGTGGTGGGAATTGTGTGGAGTTGTACCCCTCCTACCTTATGCCTTTGTTCACTAATCCTTTCTTAAATAAAAAATTAAAAAAAAAAAAAAAAAAAGAACTGCAAACAGTCCATCTACAATGTAACATTTGTGTCTCAGGCCGCCCAATCCCAAGTGCGCTGTGCAGACTTTTGACTGGCAAAAATACCCCATCTGAGTGTGAGATCTGGCTGGGCTAGTGGCTCTTTCTTTGGACTAGGACACAGACAGACAGAGTTTTCAGGTTCAAAACCTGTACTTCCCAGAAGATGGTCATTCGCCACGGTTAAAAAAAAAAAAAAAAAAGGCTTTTTATTTATTTTTTTTTCCCCCTGCCTGGGTAACCTGTCTGCTACTTGTTTCTCAGTGAAAAAAGGGAAAGATCTTTTTTGGAGGGAAAAGGACCAAAATGCAGGCAGGTGGACTCCGTGGACGGTGGATGGGGAGTTGCTCCTGCCCTGGCACTAGAGCCCCAGCTGCTGTTCCAAGTGCTCTCTGATACCAGAGATCTCCGTGTGTCGTGTCATGACACTGTCTCCAGGACTGACCCTCAGGATAATGAGGTTCAAAACGAGGCATGTCATACTGCCTTCAAAAGTAAATGCAGGGAGGTTTGGCGGTATGTCAGAGGGTTAAGGCCTTGTGGCGCTCACGAAAAGAGGGGACAGGTGGAAGGGTCTGGGGTCTGGCGCCCAGAAACCCACCTGCAGGGGAGTCGCTTTACAGGGGGTGAAGCAGGTCTTTAGGGGCTCTATCTTTCTCTTCCACTTTGTATTTCCCCTGCTCTCTCCTTTTCTCTCTGTCTGATGCAAGGTCAAAACAACAACAACAACCACAACAATAACCACCACAGTGATCAAGCAACAAGGGCAGCGAAAGGGGAACAAAAGGAGTGCAGGGGCTGTGGATTATTCGTGGCGCAGGCACTGAGCTGAGGCAATAACACCTTGAGGCAATCAATCAATCAATCATTCAATCAATCAATCAATCAACGAATAAGTAATACAGGTAACAGAGATGTATATGTCCCTGTGTGTTTCCAGAGTTCATGTAAATGCAGTTTTGTTTATTTCATCATTTATTTATTACCTTGCCACGAGAATTTCTTTTCATTGCTAAAAAAAAAGTGTCCCATCAAGGGTACCAGGTGGTGCCACACCCAGTTAAGCACTCATGTTACAATGCAGGGGGACTGGGCTTCAAGACCCTGGTCCCCACCTGCCAGGGGAAATGTTTACAAGTGGTGCAGAAGTGCTGCAGGTGACTCTCTCTGCGTCACAAACTCTCTATCCCTCCCTTCCCTCTCAATTCCTGTCTATTTATTCCAATAAATAATCAAGAAAATTGAAAGTAAAAAAAAGAAAAAGGAAAAGGAAATATTCCACTACTTCAATGGGGCTACTCAGGATAATGCTTTCCTTGTTAAGATACTCACAGCATACCATATGCAGAAAGGCAAAGACACCATGTATTTTTTAACCCAGTTTTTATATTTATTTATTTATTTATTTAGGTGCTTATTCATTATTGGTATTGATGAATTAATGTTTTACATGTCACATAGTCTCTGGCTCTGACACCAGCGGTCTCAAGTACCCCTAGATGGTACTCTGCCTCTACAAAACCAATCCATTGACCTGTCCATGCATCCATCCATCCATCCATCCATCCATCCATCCATCCATCTACCACTCAACCAAGTACAAAAGGAGATCTCTCCTTGAATGGTGAAGACAAACCAGGATGCATAGGTAGGTTGCAAAGGGGCGATTTCGGCTGAATAGGGCTGAGGGGCTGAACCAGGGAATGTGTTGGGGGGTGTGGGTGTGGGTGGGGTGATCTGGAGACCTGTGAGTTGGGTCACCTCAGGGTCAGGGAGGGTGTGGAAGGGGTTGTGAACAGCTGTCACTGGAGAACCATCACAAGTGCTGGAGCTGTTGAGCAGGGCACACGCAAGAGAATACAAAGGAGAGAAGCAAAGTGCAGAGGAGAGGAGAGGGGAGAGGATGGTGAGGGCAGGAGAGGACAGGAGAGGACAGGAGTGGAGGGGACCTGAGAAACCTACCTGGACAAAGGCAGCATACAGACATCCAGGAAGGCAGGCAGGCATGCAGGCAGCTCTGGCCTGGGCTCCCTGGATCACGGGCACACCTCCACCTGTCTTCTCTTGGCTGCCAGCCCTGAGGTCCCTTGTCGGTCAGCACTGGCTTCCCATTCTTCAGTTCCCTCTGTGCCAGGGTCCAGGCGTCTGGGCGCTGCTGGCTGACCTAGTGGCAGGGCAGTTGGGCTGCCCAGTGCCAGTGTGGCCAGCACAGAATGCCAGGGGCTAGGACATCACAGAGGGCTCCTGTGGTTGCTAGGCCACGGGGACCCCGCCCATCCAGTTGACCAGCAGCCATGACCACCACCCTGAACTTGACCTTGAGGGGTGGTGGCCAGCCACCAGAGCCAGAGACCCAGGCCAAAGCAGGTGCAGTTCGGCCGGGCCAAGGGGCTAGGGGCAGATTGGTGTGTGTCTGGACATGGGGCTGGCAACTGACAGCCCAGGGCTGGGGACCAAGTTCCGCCAGGCCCCTGTCCCACCATTTGCACTGACATACAGTCTTGCTGACTGACTGACAGTCCCTGCCCCAGAGATACCCACACCAGGTCCCTGGGAGTCCTGAGCTGCCCCTGAGGATTGGTGGGTGCCTGCCTGGACACATGCCTCCATAATGGAGGCCTCTATTAATCCCATTGCCTACTGATAGCTGCCCTCCTGCCGCTCCTCCTCCTCCTCCTCCTTCTCCTCCTTTTCTATCTCCTCCTCTTCCTCCTCCTCCTCCTCCTCCTCCTCCTCCTCCACCTCCTCCTCCTTCTCTTCCTCATCCTCAGAGGGACTCACTCAGTGCCCTTGGCCTAGGCAAGCCAGGGCTGGTGCTCTGGCTGCTGCAGCTTCTATCCAGTGGGTGGGTGCAGGGTTCTGTTTCTGTCAATCCCTGGTTCCTGGGACCTTCCATGCCTCCAGCTCCCCCCACTCTCTACTCCAGACCCCTCCTCAAGGATGCCCCCTTTCCCCTTGCCCTCTGTCCCCCAGCTCCCCAACTAACATCTACTGTGTGCCTCCATGCACTACTTTACTGCCACCCTGCTTCTGCGCTTCAGCCCTGGGGGCCCAGTGCCAGCCCAGCTGCCATTTCACCATCCAGCAGGGGGACCTGCCCTAACCCCCAGCCACCACACGCACACACACTGCCCTGCACACACTCACGGGCTCCCCTGCCTGCAGCCTGCCTCTCAAACAGTCTCCTTCTGCCCCTTAGCCCCCTTACAGCCTCTGCCACGGCCCCCACCGACACCTGGGCATGAGCAGCACAGACATGCAACAAGCTCCACTCGCCCCTACTCCATTTGCTCTATGGTTGGTCAAGAACCTTTTTTCATGCTGTAGGGGAGGGAGTTGAGAAAGTCCAACGTCCTGGGGAGCAAGAACTGCAAACAGCAAACAGTTTTATTAATTTTATCATTTGTTTATTTATTATTTTAAAAAATTTTATTATTTAAAAAAATCTTTATTATTTTAAAAAATTCCCTCAGTCCTGGCACCCTTGGATAGGGCCCACTTTCCCGTATGCATCTCCCAATCCAAACCAAATAATATTGCATCCGCCGATCACAACCTAACCAAAGCAACGATTGCCATCTCAACATGCTTCACCTCAGACTGTATCCAGAGACTTCACGTGTGGAATGACAACCCTTCAGCTTCATTACTCGGGTGAGACCTTTCCTTTAATAGTACACTCTAATTTCATCTCAGGTAGTTCACTTTCTAACAAAGTCCCATAACCTAGACATACAACAGTTTCTGTGAGAGAGAGCTTATGTTCACACGTATCCATAAACTACTGCAAAATATATACCTGAAAGCAGGATTACACTAGAGTTTGCAGTGAGTACCTCCCTAACACTTCCTCTCCACTATTCCAAACTTGGGATCCATGATTGCTCAACAAATTGTTTGGCTTTGTATGTTAACTCTCTTTTCAATCACCAGGTTCCAGATGCCACCAGGATGCTGACTAGGCTTCCCTGGATTGAAGACCCCACCAATGTGTCCTGGAGCTCAGATTCCCCAGTGACACACCTTACTAGGGAAAGAGAGAGGCAGACTGGGAGTATGGACCGACCAGTCAACGCCCATGTTCAGCGGGGAAGCAATTACAGAAGCCAGACCCTCTACCTTCTGCAACCCTCAACGACCCTGGGTCCATGCTCCCAGAGGGCTAGAGAATGGGTAGGCTATCATGGGAGAGGGTGGGTTATGGGGATTGGGTGGTGGGAATTGTGTGGAGTTGTACCCCTCCTACCTTATGCCTTTGTTCACTAATCCTTTCTTAAATAAAAAATTAAAAAAAAAAAAAAAAGAACTGCAAACAGTCCATCTACAATGTAACATTTGTGTCTCAGGCCGCCCAATCCCAAGTGCGCTGTGCAGACTTTTGACTGGCAAAAATACCCCATCTGAGTGTGAGATCTGGCTGGGCTAGTGGCTCTTTCTGTGGACTAGGACACAGACAGACAGAGTTTTCAGGTTCAAAACCTGTACTTCCCAGAAGATGGTCATTCGCCACGGTTAAAAAAAAAAAAAAAAAAAAGGCTTTTTATTTATTTTTTTTTCCCCCTGCCTGGGTAACCTGTCTGCTACTTGTTTCTCAGTGAAAAAAGGGAAAGATCTTTTTTGGAGGGAAAAGGACCAAAATGCAGGCAGGTGGACTCCGTGGACGGTGGATGGGGAGTTGCTCCTGCCCTGGCACTAGAGCCCCAGCTGCTGTTCCAAGTGCTCTCTGATACCAGAGATCTCCGTGTGTCGTGTCATGACACTGTCTCCAGGACTGACCCTCAGGATAATGAGGTTCAAAACGAGGCAGGTCATATTGCCTTCAAAAGTAAATGCAGGGAGGTTTGGCGGTATGTCAGAGGGTTAAGGCCTTGTGGCGCTCACGAAAAGAGGGGACAGGTGGAAGGGTCTGGGGTCTGGCGCCCAGAAACCCACCTGCAGGGGAGTCGCTTTACAGGGGGTGAAGCAGGTCTTTAGGGGCTCTATCTTTCTCTTCCACTCTGTATTTCCCCTGCTCTCTCCTTTTCTCTCTGTCTGATGCAAGGTCAAAACAACAACAACAACCACAACAATAACCACCACAGTGACCAAGCAACAAGGGCAGCGAAAGGGGAACAAAAGGAGTGCAGGGGCTGTGGATTATTCGTGGCGCAGGCACTGAGCTGAGGCAATAACACCTTGAGGCAATCAATCAATCAATCAATCAATCAATCAATCAACGAATAAGTAATACAGGTAACAGAGATGTATATGTCCCTGTGTGTTTCCAGAGTTCATGTAAATGCACTTTTGTTTATTTCATCATTTATTTATTACCTTGCCACGAGAATTTCTTTTCATTGCTAAAAAAAAGTGTCCCATCAAGGGTACCAGGTGGTGCCACACCCAGTTAAGCACTCATGTTACAATGCAGGGGGACTGGGCTTCAAGACCCTGGTCCCCACCTGCCAGGGGAAATGTTTACAAGTGGTGCAGAAGTGCTGCAGGTGACTCTCTCTGCGTCACAAACTCTCTATCCTTCCCTTCCCTCTCAATTCCTGTCTATTTATTCCAATAAATAATCAAGAAAATTGAAAGTAAAAAAAAAGAAAAAGGAAAAGGAAATATTCCACTACTTCAATGGGGCTACTCAGGATAATGCTTTCCTTGTTAAGATACTCACAGCATACCATATGCAGAAAGGCAAAGACACCATGCATTTTTTAACCCAGTTTTTATATTTATTTATTTATTTATTTAGGTGCTTATTCATTATTGGTATTGATGAATTAATGTTTTACATGTCACATAGTCTCTGGCTCTGACACCAGCGGTCTCAAGTACCCCTAGATGGTACTCTGCCTCTACAAAACCAATCCATTGACCTGTCCATGCATCCATCCATCCATCCATCCATCCATCCATCTACCACTCAACCAAGTACAAAAGGAGATCTCTCCTTGAATGGTGAAGACAAACCAGGATGCATAGGTAGGTTGCAAAGGGGCGATTTCGGCTGAATAGGGCTGAGGGGCTGAACCAGGGAATGTGTTGGGGGGTGTGGGTGTGGGTGGGGTGAGCTGGAGACCTGTGAGTTGGGTCACCTCAGGGTCAGGGAGGGTGTGGAAGGGGTTGTGAACAGCTGTCACTGGAGAACCATCACAAGTGCTGGAGCTGTTGAGCAGGGCACACGCAAGAGAATACAAAGGAGAGAAGCAAAGTGCAGAGGAGAGGAGAGGGGAGAGGATGGTGAGGGCAGGAGAGGACAGGAGAGGACAGGAGTGGAGGGGACCTGAGAAACCTACCTGGACAAAGGCAGCATACAGACATCCAGGAAGGCAGGCAGGCATGCAGGCAGCTCTGGCCTGGGCTCCCTGGATCCCGGGCACACCTCCACCTGTCTTCTCTTGGCTGCCAGCCCTGAGGTCCCTTGTCGGTCAGCACTGGCTTCCCATTCTTCAGTTCCCTCTGTGCCAGGGCCCAGGCGTCTGGGCGCTGCTGGCTGACCTAGTGGCAGGGCAGTTGGGCTGCCCAGTGCCAGTGTGGCCAGCACAGAATGCCAGGGGCTAGGACATCACAGAGGGCTCCTGTGGTTGCTAGGCCACGGGGACCCCGCCCATCCAGTTGACCAGCAGCCATGACCACCACCCTGAACTTGACCTTGAGGGGTGGTGGCCAGCCACCAGAGCCAGAGACCCAGGCCAAAGCAGGTGCAGGTCGGCCGGGCCAAGGGGCTAGGGGCAGATTGGTGTGTGTCTGGACATGGGGCTGGCAACTGACAGCCCAGGGCTGGGGACCAAGTTCCGCCAGGCCCCTGTCCCACCATTTGCACTGACATACAGTCTTGCTGACTGACTGACAGTCCCTGCCCCAGAGATACCCACACCAGGTCCCTGGGAGTCCTGAGCTGCCCCTGAGGATTGGTGGGTGCCTGCCTGGACACATGCCTCCATAATGGAGGCCTCTATTAATCCCATTGCCTACTGATAGCTGCCCTCCTGCCCCTCCTCCTCCTCCTCCTCCTTCTCCTCCTTTTCTATCTCCTCCTCTTCCTCCTCCTCCTCCTCCTCCTCCTCCTCCTCCTCCACCTCCTCCTCCTTCTCTTCCTCATCCTCAGAGGGACTCACTCAGTGCCCTTGGCCTAGGCAAGCCAGGGCTGGTGCTCTGGCTGCTGCAGCTTCTATCCAGTGGGTGGGTGCAGGGTTCTGTTTCTGTCAATCCCTGGTTCCTGGGACCTTCCATGCCTCCAGCTCCCCCCACTCTCTACTCCAGACCCCTCCTCAAGGATGCCCCCTTTCCCCTTGTCCTCTGTCCCCCAGCTCCCCAACTAACATCTACTGTGTGCCTCCATGCACTACTTTACTGCCACCCTGCTTCTGCGCTTCAGCCCTGGGGGCCCAGTGCCAGCCCAGCTGCCATTTCACCATCCAGCAGGGGGACCTGCCCTAACCCCCAGCCACCACACGCACACACACTGCCCTGCACACACTCACGGGCTCCCCTGCCTGCAGCCTGCCTCTCAAACAGTCTCCTTCTGCCCCTTAGCCCCCTTACAGCCTCTGCCACGGCCCCCACCGACACCTGGGCATGAGCAGCACAGACATGCAACAAGCTCCACTCGCCCCTACTCCATTTGCTCTATGGTTGGTCAAGAACCTTTTTTCATGATGTAGGGGAGGGAGTTGAGAAAGTCCAACGTCCTGGGGAGCAAGAACTGCAAACAGCAAACAGTTTTATTAATTTTATCATTTGTTTATTTATTATTTTAAAAAATTTTATTATTTTAAAAAATTTTTATTATTTTAAAAAATTCCCTCAGTCCTGGCACCCTTGGATAGGGCCCACTTTCCCGTATGCATCTCCCAATCCAAACCAAATAATATTGCATCCGCCGATCACAACCTAACCAAAGCAACAATTGCCATCTCAACATGCTTCACCTCAGACTGTATCCAGAGACTTCACGTGTGGAATGACAACCCTTCAGCTTCATTACTCGGGTGAGACCTTTCCTTTAATAGTACACTCTAATTTCATCTCAGGTAGTTCACTTTCTAACAAAGTCCCATAACCTAGACATACAACAGTTTCTGTGAGAGAGAGCTTATGTTCACACGTATCCATAAACTACTGCAAAATATATACCTGAAAGCAGGATTACACTAGAGTTTGCAGTGAGTACCTCCCTAACACTTCCTCTCCACTATTCCAAACTTGGGATCCATGATTGCTCAACAAATTGTTTGGCTTTGTATGTTAACTCTCTTTTCAATCACCAGGTTCCAGATGCCACCAGGATGCTGACTAGGCTTCCCTGGATTGAAGACCCCACCAATGTGTCCTGGAGCTCAGATTCCCCAGAGACACACCTTACTAGGGAAAGAGAGAGGCAGACTGGGAGTATGGACCGACCAGTCAACGCCCATGTTCAGCGGGGAAGCAATTACAGAAGCCAGACCCTCTACCTTCTGCAACCCTCAACGACCCTGGGTCCATGCTCCCAGAGGGCTAGAGAATGGGAAGGCTATCATGGGAGAGGGTGGGTTATGGGGATTGGGTGGTGGGAATTGTGTGGAGTTGTACCCCTCCTACCTTATGCCTTTGTTCACTAATCCTTTCTTAAATAAAAAATTAAAAAAAAAAAAAAAAAGAACTGCAAACAGTCCATCTACAATGTAACATTTGTGTCTCAGGCCGCCCAATCCCAAGTGCGCTGTGCAGACTTTTGACTGGCAAAAATACCCCATCTGAGTGTGAGATCTGGCTGGGCTAGTGGCTCTTTCTGTGGACTAGGACACAGACAGACAGAGTTTTCAGGTTCAAAACCTGTACTTCCCAGAAGATGGTCATTCGCCACGGTTAAAAAAAAAAAAAAAAAAGGCTTTTTATTTATTTTTTTTCCCCCTGCCTGGGTAACCTGTCTGCTACTTGTTTCTCAGTGAAAAAAGGGAAAGATCTTTTTTGGAGGGAAAAGGACCAAAATGCAGGCAGGTGGACTCCGTGGACGGTGGATGGGGAGTTGCTCCTGCCCTGGCACTAGAGCCCCAGCTGCTGTTCCAAGTGCTCTCTGATACCAGAGATCTCCGTGTGTCGTGTCATGACACTGTCTCCAGGACTGACCCTCAGGATAATGAGGTTCAAAACGAGGCAGGTCATATTGCCTTCAAAAGTAAATGCAGGGAGGTTTGGCGGTATGTCAGAGGGTTAAGGCCTTGTGGCGCTCACGAAAAGAGGGGACAGGTGGAAGGGTCTGGGGTCTGGCGCCCAGAAACCCACCTGCAGGGGAGTCGCTTTACAGGGGGTGAAGCAGGTCTTTAGGGGCTCTATCTTTCTCTTCCACTCTGTATTTCCCCTGCTCTCTCCTTTTCTCTCTGTCTGATGCAAGGTCAAAACAACAACAACAACCACAACAATAACCACCACAGTGACCAAGCAACAAGGGCAGCGAAAGGGGAACAAAAGGAGTGCAGGGGCTGTGGATTATTCGTGGCGCAGGCACTGAGCTGAGGCAATAACACCTTGAGGCAATCAATCAATCAATCAATCAATCAATCAATCAACGAATAAGTAATACAGGTAACAGAGATGTATATGTCCCTGTGTGTTTCCAGAGTTCATGTAAATGCACTTTTGTTTATTTCATCATTTATTTATTACCTTGCCACGAGAATTTCTTTTCATTGCTAAAAAAAAGTGTCCCATCAAGGGTACCAGGTGGTGCCACACCCAGTTAAGCACTCATGTTACAATGCAGGGGGACTGGGCTTCAAGACCCTGGTCCCCACCTGCCAGGGGAAATGTTTACAAGTGGTGCAGAAGTGCTGCAGGTGACTCTCTCTGCGTCACAAACTCTCTATCCCTCCCTTCCCTCTCAATTCCTGTCTATTTATTCCAATAAATAATCAAGAAAATTGAAAGTAAAAAAAAGAAAAAGGAAAAGGAAATATTCCACTACTTCAATGGGGCTACTCAGGATAATGCTTTCCTTGTTAAGATACTCACAGCATACCATATGCAGAAAGGCAAAGACACCATGTATTTTTTAACCCAGTTTTTATATTTATTTATTTATTTATTTAGGTGCTTATTCATTATTGGTATTGATGAATTAATGTTTTACATGTCACATAGTCTCTGGCTCTGACA
This sequence comes from Erinaceus europaeus, assembly GCF_950295315.1. Taxonomy (NCBI): domain Eukaryota; kingdom Metazoa; phylum Chordata; class Mammalia; order Eulipotyphla; family Erinaceidae; genus Erinaceus; species Erinaceus europaeus. The sequence goes on along the minus strand of NW_026647525.1, from coordinate 6,822 downwards.
CCAGCGGTCTCAAGTACCCCTAGATGGTACTCTGCCTCTACAAAACCAATCCATTGACCTGTCCATGCATCCATCCATCCATCCATCCATCCATCCATCCATCTACCACTCAACCAAGTACAAAAGGAGATCTCTCCTTGAATGGTGAAGACAAACCAGGATGCATAGGTAGGTTGCAAAGGGGCGATTTCGGCTGAATAGGGCTGAGGGGCTGAACCAGGGAATGTGTTGGGGGGTGTGGGTGTGGGTGGGGTGAGCTGGAGACCTGTGAGTTGGGTCACCTCAGGGTCAGGGAGGGTGTGGAAGGGGTTGTGAACAGCTGTCACTGGAGAACCATCACAAGTGCTGGAGCTGTTGAGCAGGGCACACGCAAGAGAATACAAAGGAGAGAAGCAAAGTGCAGAGGAGAGGAGAGGGGAGAGGATGGTGAGGGCAGGAGAGGACAGGAGAGGACAGGAGTGGAGGGGACCTGAGAAACCTACCTGGACAAAGGCAGCATACAGACATCCAGGAAGGCAGGCAGGCATGCAGGCAGCTCTGGCCTGGGCTCCCTGGATCCCGGGCACACCTCCACCTGTCTTCTCTTGGCTGCCAGCCCTGAGGTCCCTTGTCGGTCAGCACTGGCTTCCCATTCTTCAGTTCCCTCTGTGCCAGGGCCCAGGCGTCTGGGCGCTGCTGGCTGACCTAGTGGCAGGGCAGTTGGGCTGCCCAGTGCCAGTGTGGCCAGCACAGAATGCCAGGGGCTAGGACATCACAGAGGGCTCCTGTGGTTGCTAGGCCACGGGGACCCCGCCCATCCAGTTGACCAGCAGCCATGACCACCACCCTGAACTTGACCTTGAGGGGTGGTGGCCAGCCACCAGAGCCAGAGACCCAGGCCAAAGCAGGTGCAGGTCGGCCGGGCCAAGGGGCTAGGGGCAGATTGGTGTGTGTCTGGACATGGGGCTGGCAACTGACAGCCCAGGGCTGGGGACCAAGTTCCGCCAGGCCCCTGTCCCACCATTTGCACTGACATACAGTCTTGCTGACTGACTGACAGTCCCTGCCCCAGAGATACCCACACCAGGTCCCTGGGAGTCCTGAGCTGCCCCTGAGGATTGGTGGGTGCCTGCCTGGACACATGCCTCCATAATGGAGGCCTCTATTAATCCCATTGCCTACTGATAGCTGCCCTCCTGCCCCTCCTCCTCCTCCTCCTCCTTCTCCTCCTTTTCTATCTCCTCCTCTTCCTCCTCCTCCTCCTCCTCCTCCTCCTCCTCCTCCTCCACCTCCTCCTCCTTCTCTTCCTCATCCTCAGAGGGACTCACTCAGTGCCCTTGGCCTAGGCAAGCCAGGGCTGGTGCTCTGGCTGCTGCAGCTTCTATCCAGTGGGTGGGTGCAGGGTTCTGTTTCTGTCAATCCCTGGTTCCTGGGACCTTCCATGCCTCCAGCTCCCCCCACTCTCTACTCCAGACCCCTCCTCAAGGATGCCCCCTTTCCCCTTGCCCTCTGTCCCCCAGCTCCCCAACTAACATCTACTGTGTGCCTCCATGCACTACTTTACTGCCACCCTGCTTCTGCGCTTCAGCCCTGGGGGCCCATGCCAGCCCAGCTGCCATTTCACCATCCAGCAGGGGGACCTGCCCTAACCCCCAGCCACCACACGCACACACACTGCCCTGCACACACTCACGGGCTCCCCTGCCTGCAGCCTGCCTCTCAAACAGTCTCCTTCTGCCCCTTAGCCCCCTTACAGCCTCTGCCACGGCCCCCACCGACACCTGGGCATGAGCAGCACAGACATGCAACAAGCTCCACTCGCCCCTACTCCATTTGCTCTATGGTTGGTCAAGAACCTTTTTTCATGCTGTAGGGGAGGGAGTTGAGAAAGTCCAACGTCCTGGGGAGCAAGAACTGCAAACAGCAAACAGTTTTATTAATTTTATCATTTGTTTATTTATTATTTTAAAAAATTTTATTATTTAAAAAAATTTTTATTATTTTAAAAAATTCCCTCAGTCCTGGCACCCTTGGATAGGGCCCACTTTCCCGTATGCATCTCCCAATCCAAACCAAATAATATTGCATCCGCCGATCACAACCTAACCAAAGCAACAATTGCCATCTCAACATGCTTCACCTCAGACTGTATCCAGAGACTTCACGTGTGGAATGACAACCCTTCAGCTTCATTACTCTGGTGAGACCTTTCCTTTAATAGTACACTCTAATTTCATCTCAGGTAGTTCACTTTCTAACAAAGTCCCATAACCTAGACATACAACAGTTTCTGTGAGAGAGAGCTTATGTTCACACGTATCCATAAACTACTGCAAAATATATACCTGAAAGCAGGATTACACTAGAGTTTGCAGTGAGTACCTCCCTAACACTTCCTCTCCACTATTCCAAACTTGGGATCCATGATTGCTCAACAAATTGTTTGGCTTTGTATGTTAACTCTCTTTTCAATCACCAGGTTCCAGATGCCACCAGGATGCTGACTAGGCTTCCCTGGATTGAAGACCCCACCAATGTGTCCTGGAGCTCAGATTCCCCAGAGACACACCTTACTAGGGAAAGAGAGAGGCAGACTGGGAGTATGGACCGACCAGTCAACGCCCATGTTCAGCGGGGAAGCAATTACAGAAGCCAGACCCTCTACCTTCTGCAACCCTCAACGACCCTGGGTCCATGCTCCCAGAGGGCTAGAGAATGGGAAGGCTATCATGGGAGAGGGTGGGTTATGGGGATTGGGTGGTGGGAATTGTGTGGAGTTGTACCCCTCCTACCTTATGCCTTTGTTCACTAATCCTTTCTTAAATAAAAAATTAAAAAAAAAAAAAGAACTGCAAACAGTCCATCTACAATGTAACATTTGTGTCTCAGGCCGCCCAATCCCAAGTGCGCTGTGCAGACTTTTGACTGGCAAAAATACCCCATCTGAGTGTGAGATCTGGCTGGGCTAGTGGCTCTTTCTGTGGACTAGGACACAGACAGACAGAGTTTTCAGGTTCAAAACCTGTACTTCCCAGAAGATGGTCATTCGCCACGGTTAAAAAAAAAAAAAAAAAAAAAGGCTTTTTATTTATTTTTTTTTCCCCCTGCCTGGGTAACCTGTCTGCTACTTGTTTCTCAGTGAAAAAAGGGAAAGATCTTTTTTGGAGGGAAAAGGACCAAAATGCAGGCAGGTGGACTCCGTGGACGGTGGATGGGGAGTTGCTCCTGCCCTGGCACTAGAGCCCCAGCTGCTGTTCCAAGTGCTCTCTGATACCAGAGATCTCCGTGTGTCGTGTCATGACACTGTCTCCAGGACTGACCCTCAGGATAATGAGGTTCAAAACGAGGCAGGTCATATTGCCTTCAAAAGTAAATGCAGGGAGGTTTGGCGGTATGTCAGAGGGTTAAGTCCTTGTGGCGCTCACGAAAAGAGGGGACAGGTGGAAGGGTCTGGGGTCTGGCGCCCAGAAACCCACCTGCAGGGGAGTCGCTTTACAGGGGGTGAAGCAGGTCTTTAGGGGCTCTATCTTTCTCTTCCACTCTGTATTTCCCCTGCTCTCTCCTTTTCTCTCTGTCTGATGCAAGGTCAAAACAACAACAACAACCACAACAATAACCACCACAGTGACCAAGCAACAAGGGCAGCGAAAGGGGAACAAAAGGAGTGCAGGGGCTGTGGATTATTCGTGGCGCAGGCACTGAGCTGAGGCAATAACACCTTGAGGCAATCAATCAATCAATCAATCAATCAATCAATCAACGAATAAGTAATACAGGTAACAGAGATGTATATGTCCCTGTGTGTTTCCAGAGTTCATGTAAATGCACTTTTGTTTATTTCATCATTTATTTATTACCTTGCCACGAGAATTTCTTTTCATTGCTAAAAAAAAAGTGTCCCATCAAGGGTACCAGGTGGTGCCACACCCAGTTAAGCACTCATGTTACAATGCAGGGGGACTGGGCTTCAAGACCCTGGTCCCCACCTGCCAGGGGAAATGTTTACAAGTGGTGCAGAAGTGCTGCAGGTGACTCTCTCTGCGTCACAAACTCTCTATCCCTCCCTTCCCTCTCAATTCCTGTCTATTTATTCCAATAAATAATCAAGAAAATTGAAAGTAAAAAAAAGAAAAAGGAAATATTCCACTACTTCAATGGGGCTACTCAGGATAATGCTTTCCTTGTTAAGATACTCACAGCATACCATATGCAGAAAGGCAAAGACACCATGTATTTTTTAACCCAGTTTTTATATTTATTTATTTATTTATTTATTTAGGTGCTTATTCATTATTGGTATTGATGAATTAATGTTTTACATGTCACATAGTCTCTGGCTCTGACACCAGCGGTCTCAAGTACCCCTAGATGGTACTCTGCCTCTACAAAACCAATCCATTGACCTGTCCATGCATCCATCCATCCATCCATCCATCCATCCATCCATCCATCCATCTACCACTCAACCAAGTACAAAAGGAGATCTCTCCTTGAATGGTGAAGACAAACCAGGATGCATAGGTAGGTTGCAAAGGGGCGATTTCGGCTGAATAGGGCTGAGGGGCTGAACCAGGGAATGTGTTGGGGGGTGTGGGTGTGGGTGGGGTGAGCTGGAGACCTGTGAGTTGGGTCACCTCAGGGTCAGGGAGGGTGTGGAAGGGGTTGTGAACAGCTGTCACTGGAGAACCATCACAAGTGCTGGAGCTGTTGAGCAGGGCACACGCAAGAGAATACAAAGGAGAGAAGCAAAGTGCAGAGGAGAGGAGAGGGGAGAGGATGGTGAGGGCAGGAGAGGACAGGAGAGGACAGGAGTGGAGGGGACCTGAGAAACCTACCTGGACAAAGGCAGCATACAGACATCCAGGAAGGCAGGCAGGCATGCAGGCAGCTCTGGCCTGGGCTCCCTGGATCCCGGGCACACCTCCACCTGTCTTCTCTTGGCTGCCAGCCCTGAGGTCCCTTGTCGGTCAGCACTGGCTTCCCATTCTTCAGTTCCCTCTGTGCCAGGGCCCAGGCGTCTGGGCGCTGCTGGCTGACCTAGTGGCAGGGCAGTTGGGCTGCCCAGTGCCAGTGTGGCCAGCACAGAATGCCAGGGGCTAGGACATCACAGAGGGCTCCTGTGGTTGCTAGGCCACGGGGACCCCGCCCATCCAGTTGACCAGCAGCCATGACCACCACCCTGAACTTGACCTTGAGGGGTGGTGGCCAGCCACCAGAGCCAGAGACCCAGGCCAAAGCAGGTGCAGGTCGGCCGGGCCAAGGGGCTAGGGGCAGATTGGTGTGTGTCTGGACATGGGGCTGGCAACTGACAGCCCAGGGCTGGGGACCAAGTTCCGCCAGGCCCCTGTCCCACCATTTGCACTGACATACAGTCTTGCTGACTGACTGACAGTCCCTGCCCCAGAGATACCCACACCAGGTCCCTGGGAGTCCTGAGCTGCCCCTGAGGATTGGTGGGTGCCTGCCTGGACACATGCCTCCATAATGGAGGCCTCTATTAATCCCATTGCCTACTGATAGCTGCCCTCCTGCCCCTCCTCCTCCTCCTCCTCCTTCTCCTCCTTTTCTATCTCCTCCTCTTCCTCCTCCTCCTCCTCCTCCTCCTCCTCCTCCACCTCCTCCTCCTTCTCTTCCTCATCCTCAGAGGGACTCACTCAGTGCCCTTGGCCTAGGCAAGCCAGGGCTGGTGCTCTGGCTGCTGCAGCTTCTATCCAGTGGGTGGGTGCAGGGTTCTGTTTCTGTCAATCCCTGGTTCCTGGGACCTTCCATGCCTCCAGCTCCCCCCACTCTCTACTCCAGACCCCTCCTCAAGGATGCCCCCTTTCCCCTTGCCCTCTGTCCCCCAGCTCCCCAACTAACATCTACTGTGTGCCTCCATGCACTACTTTACTGCCACCCTGCTTCTGCGCTTCAGCCCTGGGGGCCCAGTGCCAGCCCAGCTGCCATTTCACCATCCAGCAGGGGGACCTGCCCTAACCCCCAGCCACCACACGCACACACACTGCCCTGCACACACTCACGGGCTCCCCTGCCTGCAGCCTGCCTCTCAAACAGTCTCCTTCTGCCCCTTAGCCCCCTTACAGCCTCTGCCACGGCCCCCACCGACACCTGGGCATGAGCAGCACAGACATGCAACAAGCTCCACTCGCCCCTACTCCATTTGCTCTATGGTTGGTCAAGAACCTTTTTTCATGCTGTAGGGGAGGGAGTTGAGAAAGTCCAACGTCCTGGGGAGCAAGAACTGCAAACAGCAAACAGTTTTATTAATTTTATCATTTGTTTATTTATTATTTTAAAAAATTTTATTATTTTAAAAAATTTTTATTATTTTAAAAAATTCCCTCAGTCCTGGCACCCTTGGATAGGGCCCACTTTCCCGTATGCATCTCCCAATCCAAACCAAATAATATTGCATCCGCCGATCACAACCTAACCAAAGCAACGATTGCCATCTCAACATGCTTCACCTCAGACTGTATCCAGAGACTTCACGTGTGGAATGACAACCCTTCAGCTTCATTACTCGGGTGAGACCTTTCCTTTAATAGTACACTCTAATTTCATCTCAGGTAGTTCACTTTCTAACAAAGTCCCATAACCTAGACATACAACAGTTTCTGTGAGAGAGAGCTTATGTTCACACGTATCCATAAACTACTGCAGAATATATACCTGAAAGCAGGATTACACTAGAGTTTGCAGTGATTACCTCCCTAACACTTCCTCTCCACTATTCCAAACTTGGGATCCATGATTGCTCAACAAATTGTTTGGCTTTGTATGTTAACTCTCTTTTCAATCACCAGGTTCCAGATGCCACCAGGATGCTGACTAGGCTTCCCT
>NW_026647524.1:0-16217 GCF_950295315.1 Erinaceus europaeus | reverse complement strand
CTCTGGAGAAGCCTCTTAGGACTACTTGTTTGTTGGGGATAGATACAAGCAAGTAGAAATGCCCATAGTTCAGAGAGAAGGTTGAGGTAAGCATTAACCCACACACAATGCATAGTTACATCTTGACCTATCAAGTATTTGATCACAACTCAAAAGTTACCATATAAGGTCTGGTCATGAGTTCACAATTCCTAGGCAGGCTTTTTTTCTCTAAGGGTAAATTACAAGCACTTCAGGGCAAGGGGAATGGGAACAGTTTGAGTAAAGCCAGGATATTTTCAGTGGGTTTTAGGTTGGTCATACACAGTAATTCATGGCCTTTGTTCAAAGGTGCCTCATCCCGAAAAGTCTATCCATCATAAGTTGATGAGGTCAGGAGGGACCTGCTTAACATCTCTTCCCCTTAGGAGGGAGAGAACTCAGGGTTAACCTGCTCAGATTCTCATGGAATAATGGTTTGGACTTCCCAGACAGTGGGCCCCTTTCACACATGCCTGAATTCAATACATGCTTGAAAGCATAATGTTATTGCTTTTTTGGGGGGGGGGGAGAGGGAGAATAAGAGAGACAGAGAGGAGGAGAGACACCACCACCCATGGAGCTCAGTTGGCATCATGCACACTACACCCCAATGATGCAGGGCTCAAGCCCAGGGCTTCAGGCCTGGCAAGCCCTGCACCCCGCTGAGGGAACTGTCTCTGGAAGGTAAGGTGTCAGAATGAGGTCTAAGGCGCACAGGTGACATCATACACTCTAGAGGCCTCTGTGTTGTGTCAGGGACCCTGAACATTCCCCATGAGTCACCACAGAAGGTGCCTTACCTATGACATCGATGTTGGCATTGGCCAGCAGGGTGCCGTGGGTGTTGGTGGCCTCACACTGGTACACGGCTGTGTGGTTGGGCTGCAGGTCCGTGAAGCTGATCTCGCCTGGGGACACCACGTCACCAGCAAATGGGTTTTCTGCCAGAGATGAAAGGATGTCATTGTAATGACAAATGGGGCATAAAATATTTACATGCTGCATATTACATATGTCATGTGGCATTAAGTCTCAGGCCCGTGTAAGGATGAGCTGGGGCTTATTGAAGCCAATTCTTCAAAATTTCTCAGTATCAACAAGGTGGGCGGGGGGGGGGGTGTCTTTGCAGGTCTTCTAGCAGTTTCCATCTGACCAAGATTGTCTTATCACTATCACATCTGTTGGTCTCTTACACAGTGACTCCCTGTGTTAGATTCTCTGGTTAGCATTCAAGTTCCATGCTGTGATCCAAATGTCACTCTTGTAAACTTGGACCCAGATATAAATCAGCTTCCTGACAAGCCTGACCCCCAATCTGTCCAGATGAGGGGGCTGTTTCCCAGGTAGCTGTGTGCTCTGGGGTCACTTCTCTGCCTTCTTCCACTTCCCTGAGGGAGGCTGTCATCCATAGTGGTGGGAATGTGGCCACCAGCCAGGAGTGGACAGGGAGGCTGGAAGACCGGAAGTTTCTAACCTGAGTGATATCACAAGAAGACAATGCTGGGACTGGGTGGTGGTGCTCATAGCACAAGGAACCTGGGTTTGAGCCCCGGCTCCCCACCTGCAACAGGGGTGCTTCAAGAGTGGTAAAGCAGGTCTGCAGATGTCTATCTTTCTCTTTCCTTCACTATCTCCTCCTCCTCCTTTCTCAATTTCTCTCTGTCCTATGTAGAGTCCAGCACTTCATCCACTGAGCCATTCCTCCAGCCACTGTCCTATGGAAAATAAATAAATAAATAAATAAAATTAAATTAAAATAAAGGAAAATAATGGCTACTAGGAGTGGCGGATCTGCAGTGCTGGCACTAAGTCCCAGAGATAACCCTGATGGTAATAAAAATATATATTATTGAAAAAAAAAGCCACTGGCAAAACTTCCTGCTGGGGATGCTTTATTCTTGGAGGACCCCATGATCATAGGGACAGGAAACCCCAAGAGAGTCCTTGCTGTCATCCCTGCAGCCCGTGAGCATGTCACCTGACAAGGTTAGGGATGTACAAGTAGAGGGGATGGGGTGAAGGGGTGAGCCCACCTCCCCCCCCAGCCTATGCCACACTGCCAGCCCAGCAGTCTCATAGCAAGGACTGTCCCTGAGTGAACTATGAGTAGGTCCACTAGGAGGCACTGTTGTGTGGACACTCTGAAACAGGGTGGGGACTGAGCCTAGGTCCCTGGGCCTCAAGGAGCTGGGTGGTGGTGGGAGGTGAGGGGCAAGAGGACAGATTGGGGCTTCTGCCCCAGCTACAGGGAACAGGCTGAGAGCCCAGGGTTCTCACCCAGAGAGACCAGGCTGAAGGTCCAGGCAGACACTAAACCAAGGGACTGAACACACTAGTCCTGACACCCATTCTCACATGTCAGCCCTGTAGGAACCATGGGACAAGGAGGAAAGAGACTCCGTCCCCTAGTTCCAGCAACAGTATGTCCGAAGTGTGTCCCCAGGGGGTGGCATAGTATCTTTGAGTTCAGGTGTCAGCAGCATGCCAGAAGCTCAGGACTGGGCGCTCTGTTCCTGAAGGTGCCTGTCGTCACAGCACATGCCATCCTGAGCTCATCCTGAGAAGTGGAGGGTAAGGGCTCTGGGATGCTGGCCAGGGGTGGCCTGCATCTGGGTGGGGAGGGGCTATGGTGTGGCCCCAGTTCCAACTGAGCACCCCACTCACCCCTGTTCTCAGCCATCAGCAAAAGTGCTGCTTCTGCAGAGAAAGCTTCTGGAAGGGTCACTCACCACCGCTGGGCTCTGCAAGTCCAATGCTGTGCTCAGTGCTGCCTCCCAGGCTGCTCTGCTGGTAGACTGTCTCCCCTCTGCTGACCAACCTCTGGGAACACCCTGGTCCTCTGGACCCTGCCTTTCTCTAGGGGACCCCACCATGCCAATGCCTCACCTTACCCTGCCTCTCCATTTTCGGTTCCCATGGATTTTCTGCTAGAACGTGCAGAACCTCCCCAGCTCCCTTCAAACACGGTGGGGTCAACCCCTGACCACCAGGCTTCCCAGCTCCACTCACTCTCGATGGGGATGCCGTTGACCCTCCACCTGATACTGGGCTCAGGGTCCCCTTCAGCCTCACAAAGCAGGATGCCACTGCTTCCGGTGCTGTAGACACCACTCTCAGGCTTCTTCGTCCAGTGAGGGGGCTCTGAGGGCACAGAGAACAAACAGTCGGGGGGGGGGGGGGGGTTCAGTCAGTCATCACTTTGTAGAACCACCTGGATTCCTGCCAAGGCTGTGCTTCCATAAAACGCCTGTAGGTGGCACCACAACAAAGGGATTCACAAGAGCTGATTTCTGTGAATGCAATGCCAGGGTGTGGGTGTGTGTGAGCATGTGTGAGAACGTGTGTGAATGGGATGTGATCTGGCATACGTGTGCCTGTGCGTGCTCACATTTGTGCTCTCATCTGGACCTGTGGCATAACTGCTGTGCCCTGAATGCATGAGGTTGGTACCCTGGGTCGCTTTCTTCAGTTGTACATGGGGGGGTCTGTCTCACAGACAGCAAAGAGGAAACAAAAGAGGAGAGAACTGGCTGGAGCTGGTCTTCAAGTCAGAGTAAGAAACTATAACACGGAGACTCAGACAACCCTTCAGTGGCAACAAATGCTCAGCACTGAATGATTCTTAAACACTTCCTAATAACTAATTTGCAGTGTCTCTCTCTTTTTTAAAATGTCTTTTTAAATGCATTATCTATTTTATAATGGAAGGGAGAGAGAGATACAGAGAGAAAAGACCAGAGCACTGATCAGCTGTTGCTTATGGTAGTGCTGGGGACTGAACCTGGGAGCTCAAAGTCTCAGGCATGAAAGTCTTTATACATATTGCTTATTTATTTGTTAGATAGAGACAGAGAGAAATTTAGAAGGCAAGGGGAGATAGAGAGGCAAAGAGACACAGCGAGACATCTGGAGCCCTGTTTTACCACTTGTGAAGCTTTCCCCCTGCAGGTCAGGACGGGGGCTTGAAACCACATCCTTGTGTACTGTAGTGTGTGCGCTTAGCCAGGTGTGCCACTGCCAGGCCCCAGCGTGTAAGTCTTTTGCAGAACCATTATGCTGTCTCCTGAGCCCTAAAAATTTTATTTATTTTGGATAAAGACAGGGAGAAACTGTGAGGGATGGGGAAAGATAGAATGGGAGGGGTGGGGAGGGGGAGAAAGAGATCCCTGCAGTACTGTGTCACCACTTATGAATCTTCCCTGTTGCAGGTGGAGACCAGGGGCTTTAATTCAGGCCTTTGCACATAGTGACAAGTGTACTCAGCCAGGTGCACCACTGCCTGGCCACCAGTGTTCTTATCTCCATCTTTGTTTTCTTTTCATTCCTTTTAAAAAATAGTTATTTATTTATTTCCTTTAGTTGCCCTTGTTGCTTTTATTGTTGTAGTTATTATTATTGTAGTTACTGATGCCATCATTGTTGGATAGGACAGAGAGAAATGGAGAGAGGAGAGGAAGACAGAGAGGGGGAGAAAAAGATAGACACCTGCAGACCTGCTTCACCGCCTGTGAAGCGACTCCCCTGGAGGTGGGGAGCCGGGGGCTTGAGCCAGGATCCTTATGTGATCCTTGTGCTTTGCGCCACCTGTGTTTAACCTGCTTCACTACCACCCAACTTCCCTTTGTTTTCAATTTACTAGTATAAAGACTATGAGAAGCATACTATTGCCCAGGGATTTCTTTTTTCTTTTATAAAAAGGGAGCTTAAAAGCAATCTTTGTCTCTTTTTGGTTGTCAAGACAATGGCAGTAAGGAGCTCTTTAAGGTTCCATCCTGTCCCTGGCCCAGTGCTCAGCTGCCATAATTCTAAATGGCACCTCAGCTCAGAAGGAGCCATTTTTCTCGAGTGCAAACATAACTGTCATGTTTTGTCACTGCACGTATATTACTGTGTCAGGAGTGCAGAGCAGATTTGGATTAAAGTGTGGATGGTTTAGATAATTTGATTTCAGAGAAAATAGCAGGATACCTACAGGCAGTGGTTTCCCATCAAGTGTGCCTGGCTTATTTCCCCCAAGACACTGCTCTGCATTGCCATTCTTAGTCAAAAGCAAGGAGACTTTCAGGTGCTGCCTGTGTAGAGTGAAAATGATACCTAAGCCATTTTATTAAGCAAGGGAATATAAAAGGGGACTGTTGGAGGGCAGTTTAAGGAAAGCAGCACCCTCCCTGCGCCCTGCACCCTGCAGGCCCAGAGGGAGAGCCAGCCCCCCAGTGTGTCTGCATCTCCTGCCCCAGCTCCCTCCCTCCCTGACTGCAAAGGCCACAACATGCAGATGGAGGCAAATGAGACCCCTGGAGACAAAGGCTGGAGTTCATCCCCTGAGGGTCCTGCCCTTCCTCTGAGGGGACTAGAAAGCTGGGAAGACCAGGAGGCTCTGGGTCTCTCTCTCTTTCTCTCTCTCTGATCTGCATGCCTACATGGCTTATACTTTCTTCTCCTTTTCTGTCCTTACTTTCTCCCCCAAAATTCTCATCTTCTCCCTGAGACATGACTGACTCACTTTGTGATTCTTCCATGTAGGAGTCCAACTAGAACCCCACAGGAGGGAACTGGGGAATGGTCCCCTAGTAAGCTGCTCTCTCTTCTTTTACAGTACTGTGTGAAAAGGAAATAATAATAATAATAAGACACCATAAAAGCACCATGAGACACAAAAGTAGAAATAGCCCTGGCCTGTTCAAGTCTGAACAAGAAACAGGCTTTGTGGCTTTTCCAGATGATACGCCCTGACTTAACTACCTGTTTCACAACCTTCACTCTGGATATGTAGTCATTTCCCAGTTGTCTTGATTTAAGACTGCCTGGTGATCTGTGAGGTGAGGACCTTCAACATGTGTGTCTTTTACAATGATGAACTTAAAACATTCACATTTTCAGGAAAAAAATGTTTCAGGAAAGATCCCATCCAACAGCTAAGAATGGAGGTTGCCTTTTTCAGACATGTGGAAATATAGGTGGTCATGAGTGTGAATTCAGAGGGCAGTTAAGGCCATATTGTCATCCAGAAATTGCTAAGACAGTAGAAAACAGGGCTCTCCTCACAGGAAAACGTGTGTAGCTGTGTGTGGTGAGGCATGTTTACTGACTTACTTCATCATTCCATGAACTGTATAAATATCAGATCATTACACTGCACTGCTGGAATTTACATAGTGTTAGATGTCAGTCACATCGCTCTAAAAATAACAAAAAATAGGCACTCATGTCACGATGAGTTTTTTTCTAAATGTTCATGCGTGCTAAAATTGAGATTTCTGGGCTGGCATCAAGTTGCAGATCCTATTGTGGTTCCACCCTGACCTCCCTGGGCAGCCAGCCTCACCAGTGTATCCTGGAACCTCACCTCTCCAGCGCCCTACCTCACTAGGGAAAGATAGAATCAGTCTGAGGGAATAAATCAACCTGCCACTGCCCGTGTCCAGTGGAAAAGCAGTTACAGAAACCAGAACTCCCACTTTCTGCACCACCCCCCCCCAAAAAGAAAAGAATTTGGGTCCATACTCCCAGAGGGAGAGGAATATTAGGGAAAGATAGTCAGAGGGCTCTGAACCCCAATTTCACCAGGACTTGAAGTTTTGGTCACCAGGAGTCTTATTTTTATACCATTAATGAAAAAGAAGTCAGGCACTGTTTCTCTTATCTGAGAGAAAAAAAGAAATAAAGAAAGGACACTCAGAAATAATAATAGGTGTAGGTGTGACTTGGAAAGGAAGTGAAGGCAAAGTGGGGGAAAAGATATAGAGATGACGATAGATATAAAGTCAACCCATATCGATGGCCTTGGGGTAATTACTGCAGTTTCTATTGAAGGGATGGGGACAAGGAAATCTGGTGGTGGGAATGGTACGGAATTATATACGCCTGTTACTTGTAATTTTTATAAATCAATATTAAATCACTAATTCAAATATATATATATATTTGTGGAAGGGCTGTCAAGATAGCTCATCTGAATACGTCACCGGCTTCATCATGTGTACAATCCGCAGTCCGTCCCAGCCCCCACCACATGGGGGGAGGATTTTGGTGTTGTGGGGTCTTTCCCTCTATTCCTCTGTCTCTCTATATCTAAAAACTTTGGCCTGGAACAATGAAATCAAGTGATGGTCAATAAATAACATAACATCAAATAGATTTCTGTTTCTATTCTCACCTTACAAATCTCATTCATGTCATGGCACTTTTTTTTGAAGATCTTCTCATGACTGAGATAGCTGGGGGACTCCTATGTTCACCTTTCCACCCTGACAACTGTCAGGGAACTGAGTACTGGAGAAGTCATCTAATGTCCCCAGGAAGTCTGAGGACAGAGCCCACAGGCTGAGCTGCAATGCGACCCCATGGCCTATGCAGACGTCCCTTCATGTCGCAGCAATTCTAGTGCTGGGGCCAGGGATACACAGGAGCTGGGATTCTACCCATCCACCCCAGAGTCTTTTACTTTGGTGCAATACACCAATTCCATTTCAGGTTCTACTTGTGTTTTCTTTTCTGGTCTTGTTTTTCAACTTCGGCCTGAGACTGAGATCATCCCATATTCATCCTTCTGTTTCTGACTTATTTCACTCAACATGATTTTTTCAAGGTCCATCCAAGATTGGCTGAAAACAGTGAAGTCACCATTTTTTACAGCTGAGTAGTATTCCATTGTGTATATATACCACAACTTGCTCAGCCACTCATCTGTTGTTGGACACCTGGGTTGCTTCCAGGTTTTGGCTATTACAAATTGTGCTGCCAAGAACATATGTGTACACAGAACTTTTTGGATGGATATGTTGGGTTCCTTAGGATATATCCCCAGGAGAGGAATTGTAAGATCTTAGGGTAGGTCCATTTCTAGCCTTCTGAGAGTTCTCCAGACTGTTCTCCATAGAGGTTGGACCAATTGACATTCCCACCAGCAGTGCAGGAGGGTTCCTTTGACCCCACAACCTCTTCAGCATTTGCTGCTGTTACCTTTTCTTTTTCTTTTTTTTTAATCTTTTTTTTAATTGGGGAATTAATGTTTTACATTCAACAGTAAGTACGATAGTTTGCACATGCATGTTAATAAGTCAGAACCAGCCAGGTTTATAAACGTGGATGTGAAGGTGACTTTCCTTGAGCAGTGATTCCTGTATTTAGAATGTCTCCGTTGCCATTTTAATCGGTCTCCTTTTCCAGAATGTCTAGTATTTATCTTACTTCAGGCACCCAGGAAAGATGGCCTGGCAATGTTAAGACATCCTGGCTGTATTTGTTTACACAGATTATAGGATGCAAAGAAGCAGTTTGTTTCTGTAGTTAAGATGTGGCTTAAATTACAGCATTTGGCTGGCCCTAATGGCAAAGAGGGAATATCACACGGAGAGAGAATGAAGCACAGTTTTCTGCAGGTCTTTGCAGAATGGACTAAAATCTCAGATTCTAAGCGGCATTGTTCTTCTTCCAGATGACTATAGCTTGTAATTTAATTTGAGTTTCTAAGCAAGAGGCAAAAAATAAAGGGGGGGGGGAAGCGGCACAAGAAGGCAGAAGTAAAGGCAGCAAAGTGGACTTCTCTCCACAAATGATTGATGAAGGTTATATTTACTGCTTTCACACTAAACTGAAAAGGCCTTCACTTTGCTTCTCACTTGCATATGTGAAGAGAAACCAGGAAAACATAAAAAGAGGGCACAATTAGGGTTCTCCATTAAGGAGAAAGGATTAAATGCCCCCGGCAAAAACAAAAACAGTATTTACATCTCAATGGTGCTAAGAGTTGCTTTGTGAGTGGTGCAGCCCATCCCCTCAGCCAAGCCGGCTTTTTTTGGAGCCTGGCTTGCAGTCAAGTCAACATGCGAGATTGCATAATGAATTTTACCTCCTTGATTTTTTATTTTTATTTTTGCAACCCTTGCAATTCTGGTGAAAGCTTCAGTCTTGCAATCAAGAAGTCCGTGTCCAGATTGCTAACAAATTCAGCTCCCGTCTCAACGTGCCAGCCATCTGGAAGGATTTTCGCAGTCAGCAAGTCAGACAGGAGCAGCCCACAATTAAACAACAGGTCTGGTCCATGGTATGTTTGTGCTGGAGTGGCAGTTCCAGGGAAACATTCCTGCTGCTACCTGGTGTGCAGCCAAGTTATCTAGAAGCATCTAGGAGGACTGGGGATGTAGGTGAGCTAAATCACTCAGGCTCCTTTCTGAGTTGTTCTGTGAATCACCTAGTGGCATGGGACATACCACTGGTGGCAGAACTGAGGCCCCTGTAGGAACCGAGCTTTCTCCTGCAGGCTTTCCCTTTGCTGAATCCAAAGAAGCAGAGAGTTCTTTCTGGCCTTCCCAAGTGGAGCCAGTGATGTGTCACAAAATTATTAATAAATAAAGCTTTTGACAGGCCGACAAGATAGCGACAGTCAGTGAAAACTGCGAGGCTTAAGGCATTTGAAAAGGCAAAAACTTAACAGTCAGTTTCTAGCCATTCTGTAAATTTCTAAAATATGTTTTTGTTTATCTGTTGTTGGATAGAGACAGAGAAATTGAGAGGGGGTGGGGGAGATAAGAGAGGGAAAGAGACAGAGACACCTGCAGTCCTAGTTCACCACTAGTAAAGCTTTCCCCCTACAGGTTGGGTCCAGGGACTTGAACCCAAGACTTTGAGCACTGTGATGTGTGTGCTTAACCAAGTGTACCACCCCCTGGTGGCCACTGACACATTCCTTCACCCAGTTTCCCACAGACCCACTTTTCACTGAAAAAAAAAAATATATATATATATATATCCAGTGCACTCCTGCCTAACAGACAGGGACTTAGCTCTCTCCTTGCTGGTAGGCCTCCCTCTCTCACCTATGAGGCAGATGACTCCTTTTTATTGTCTACACTGCCTTTCTCTTAGTGACTATTTCATCACTTGCTTATTCCAATAAACTTTATGAAAACCTTTGCCACTGCCTGATTCTCTCTCCCTAATCCCTTGTGCATGGCCAGCCAAGAGAAGACAAGATATGTTTCCAGCCAGCAGGCACCTCATGAAGAGGTCTCAGGAAGTGCCTTAAATTCTAGATGGTGACGTGATTAAACATGCATCCGACTGAGAGCAGAGTCTGTGTCAGGAGAGCCTGCGTTGTTTCCATTAATGAAAACAGTGGGTCCCTGTTTAATTGTTCCTTGAGCAAATTTGAGCTTTATGAGGCAGTCTGTTGGAACACAAACAGGAGGTCTTGGAACACCAGCCTACTCAGTGGAACCCCCAAGACACAATTCCCCTGCTCTGAACAGCTGCAAAGGCATCGCCAAACCTTATTCCATCACTCATGCCCACCACCCTGCAGAGCTTACAACAGTGGGGCAAACAGAGCCAGATCTGTAGCCTCAGGTTCCAGGGGTAACTACTACACAACCACCATCACTGCCAGGGGTCAGGCAGGGCTCTAAAATGATGACATACATATTTCTACATTTCTAATGATGTCTACGTATTTCTACAAACCACGGGAGAGTGGCCAGACCCCTAAAGACAGAAGGTGTGGGTTGCATGAGCTTGGAGAGAGAATCAGCGTTCATACCACATAGTCTATTTATCTTACCCCACAAGTAAATGCCCTGAACAGCATCTGTAAGAGACTAAACAACACAGAGATGAAAGACTCAAGACTACAGTTCCCTCAGTGCCCCCCCCCCTTAAGATAATGACCCCATGTGTGCAAAGTGGAAGGGGTTGATCTAAGGACATAGATGGTAGAACTCTGGGAGGCTAAGCTTGGCTTCCTCCCAGCCCCACGCAGACGCGTCTCCCCTCTCAATGCGTCCTCTGATTTAGCTGATCGTGTTGTCACATGTCCCTGACTATAAAATGACCTCCCACAATAGGATTGAGACAGAAAAGGGACAGTGATAGCAGTCAGGGAGAGGAGACACAGGTAGAAGACCAAGAAACTCTTTGCTCCCCATGTCACCAGAAGACTCTGTACTTGAGAGGTTCCCGTGAGCCAAGCAGATAACACTCAAAGCTGTAGAAGCTGCCACATGGCCAGCTGTGCAGAGGACAAGATTCCCACCCAGTCATTAGAGGGAGCAGATCAGGAGCTGACTGGGTGAATATGGGCTCAACCTGTGAAGCCTCTACCACACTGAAGAGATAACAGAGCTCTTTGTAAGGGCCCCAGTTTCTTGCTCAATGCAGGCACCTCATTTGGGGATGCCGTCCCCATTCTTTGCGGGAGTCTCTCATCTTTTCTCCTATCCCTTCCCTCCAGGGAGGGCTACTCTGCCCTGTAAAACCTCAATACCTCTCTCTCTTTCCCTTCTTTCTTCCTTCCTTCCCTCCTTCCTTCCTTCCTTCCTTCCTTCCTCCCCCTTTCCTATGCTTGGGCACACCAATCACACAAACCAGAGAAATTGGCAACAGGATGACACAGAAGAGCAGGTGCAGTGAGCAGCTAGGCTAGTCATTGTTTAATCCACAGAGACCTGCCCTTGCTGGGAGAACTTTGGGGGTAAAGGATGGTCCCCGTAATGGTCTTCCCACCATCAAGACCTGGCCCTGTTTCTCTGTTTCACCCTTCAAGCTTGAGAGGAGAAAGCAACTCATATGTGGAGAAACACTTGATTTTGAAATAAAAGGAGGACATCGATGCTGGGGCCCTACCTTCCACGACCACATGGAAGTCGTGTGTGGCCGAGCCCAGGAAGTTGGCGGCTGTGCAGCGGTAGTTCCCTCGGTCTGGGTAGGACACATTCTCAATCCTCAGGGTCTTCCCATAATTCTCTTTTGTTTCTCTTCCTTTTGGTAAATCTCCACCCACTCGGCTCCACTCCACTTGGGGCGTTGGACTAAAAGGAACAAGCAAACGGCAAGCATGTTGTAAGGTGCAGAGTGCAACAGAGAGACACCCACAGGACGCAGTCTGCTGGGCGACCCTGGTGTAGACGGCCAGCCAGCCCAGTGGAGACCATGGATGTGGATTCTCTCCTCCACCCATGGGAAGTCTTTCTCACAAGCCTTCTCCTTGGAAATCTTGTTCTTCTACCCAGAGGGCTAAGTCCTATGACTGAAGCAGTGTGGCTGGGTGGGCAGTGTGGGGTTGGAACTGGAGAATATAAGGAGACTCTTTCCTCCCTCTCTGCCTTCTTTTTCCCCTCCCTCTTTTTCTTCCTTCTTTCTTTGCTCCTTTCCTTCCTCCATTTCTTCCTTCCCCTCTATATGCCATTCTTCCTTCCTCCTTTCTTCCCTATCTTTGTCTTCCCCTTCCTTCCTTCCTTCCTTCCTTCCTTCCTTCCTTCTGCTGATACCCCCTCCTTCCCTCTCTTCTCTCCTTCCTTCCTTGGATCAAGGCAAGGTACATGTGCTCCTGGCCACATTTTACATCAGACAGAGAGGGAGAGACCAACAAAGCTATATACCACTGCATCTGAGCTTGCCCAGGTTCCATAGCTCCACCTCGGCCACACACAGGCAATGCAGGTGCCCTGCCTGGTGAGCTATCATTCCGGCCCATCAGGTTTCATCATTTCATTCTTCACTGAAATTTCCCAGTGAGTTTTTGAGTGGGAGGGGCAGGCTAGAGATGACAGTTCTCCTTCTCATGGACCCTTGCAAATCCTGGCAAAATCAGGCCTGCTAGTGGGAAGGGCAGCCACGACTCCACTCAATCCTGGTGACAGGGAAGGGAGGGGACCCGAGCGTCATTACCATTGAAATGGTCCGATTAGACTAGAGGGGTTGTCGGGAGGGGGGGCAGCCCTCCTTATTTGCAAAGATGATATAATATAATATAATATAATATAATATAATATAATATAATATAATATAGAGTACAAACCCATGGAAAAAGCCCACACAGACCCCTGACTGCAGCCCCTGCCTCATACTGTCACCTCTACCTTCACTGGAAAGAATGCAGGATGTAGACACAGATCCTGCTGGGTCTGAGAGAAGTTGCTTCTGGAAGTAGAGGGTGAGAGCAGTGGCCTGAGGCTCCCAGGATTCAAACACAGGGGTATTTTAAAATATATATATATTTAATTTTACTGAGGGAGAATGTGTAAGACATAGAAAAAGAAAGCAGGAGACAGAGAGATAGAAGAGAGAAGACAGAAAGAAGAAAGAGAGAAGGAAGGAAGGAAGGAAGGAAGGAAGGAAGGAAGGAAGGAAGGGAGAAAAGCACTGCTCAGCTCTGGCTGATGATGGTGGTGCTGGGGACTGATACTGGGACCACAGAGCCTCAGGCCTGAGAGTCTTTTGCAGAATCATTATGCTGTCTCCCAAGCCCCTGAGAGTGGATTTTTTAATTTAAGATATTTATTTATTTGATTTGATAGGAGAGAGAGAAATACAGAGGGGAAAGAAAGACAGAGAAGGAGAGTGAGAGACACCTATAGCACTGCTTCACCACTCCTGAAGCTTTCATTCTGACGGTTGGGACAGGGGGCTTGAACCCAGGTCCCTGAGCAAGGTAACATGTACACTCTACCTGGTGTGCCACCGCCCTGCCCTTGTGAGGGTAAATTGTAACCCAGCAATGATGGCCTTGCCTCAGGGAGGGAGACCGGGGCTCACCCAGCCCCCATGGATCTGTGTTCTCTCTCACTCCATGTGCTGTTCACTGTTAACAGCTCTGGGATACCTCATGGCTTTTTCCAGAGAGAGATGTCCCTGCTTGGCATTTTAGCCAAGAGGATCCTGAAGATCCAGTAAGCTTATGGGTGTGACTGAGGTTCCAGGGCTAGGAAACCACCCACCGCCAGTGAAACTTGATTCTGAACTGGTCCTTTCACGCATGTAACAGTCTGCATGTTTCTCGATCCTCCTATTTCTTCCTGCTGGATAGTCTTAGAATATATGCTGATGGCCAGATGATTCAGTGAACTAGCTAATGCTCCTTTCTGTCAGTGATCATCCTGAGAGGAAGTAGTTAAAATCTTTCAGTTCTTATCCAAAAACTGTAGGGTGGATGAGTGTACTGTGACCCCCACACACTGTTCTTTCCTTTCCAAAAGGTGCCAGGACCAAACTGCCAAAAGGCAATGCCAGGTGTGGCTCCTACATGCCCTGCACCTGGTGTGCACACACACACACACACACAGAGCAGAGATGCTCGGACCCGGGTCTGCAGGAGCTTGCTCTGAACACCCCCAGGCTCCCCAGTACCATCGCTTCTCGACCATCTGTGCACGTGGCAGGGAGCCAGCTGGCAGGCTGCGTGGCCCCGTTCTCCAGCACTGGGGCTCCTCTGAGTTCCTGCATGGAACTTGCAAGCACCACACTTTCTGTAGGAGTCTTCCTGCTGGACCCTAGGGCGTTCCAGCCTCTCTCTCTCTCTCTCTCTCTCTCTTTCTCTCTCTCTCCAAAGAGCAGAGCAAATGGGCCACCTGGAGCAGGTGAGAGGAACAGCCTCTCTCCAGACACAGACTGCTGCCACTAGAGACTCCTGGTCTCTCCTTTCTCTTGTCAGTGTAAGGAGAATGTGCAGTAACTGCATGAGTGACTGATGGGGTTTGATGGAGAATAACTGTGGAACCCAGCTTTATCTGCAGACATGTTTGCCTCCGTCCCTGACTATGAAAGCCCTCACTCACACCTTCAGAAACATGGGCAGAGCTAATGCTGGGATAAAGGCAGCCTTTCTGAGCAACCATGCTAAGACTCCTGGAAGGGTCTTATTCCAAAAAGCCAGGCCTGGGGTGGGGGAGATAGAATAATGGTTATGCAAAGAGACTTTCATGCCTGGGGCTCTAAAATCCCAGGTTCAATCCCCTGTACCACCATGAGCTAGAGCTGAGCAGTATTCTGGTAAAAAAAAAAAAAAAAAAAAAAAGCAAAACAAAAACAGACCAGTGCCACACTGACCACAAAATATTAAGGTCACTCACAGTGACTGCTGCAGCGGGTGGGGGAGTGGGGCTGTGAAGATCACTTATGAGCCCCCGGGGAGTGACCTCGGGTGTGGAGCTGCCAGTGTGGTGGCCTGGGCTCTGTGCAGGGAGAACTGTGGTGGAGACAGCAGGAGCACAGGTGCCCTGATTCTGGGCAGACAGGGAGGGGAGGTGGCACGTGGTGAGAGGGACCTCAGCTTCCAGATGCCTGGTCGCCTTGGCCTCTGCTCCTGGCCACCTCCAGCCCCAGGGCCTGAGATGCAGCCTGAAACCTACAGTGTGCCCTCCACCCCCAGGAGTACAGCCATGCCAGATGTATCAGCTCCCCTGAGCTGAGCTGGTGTTTTCTCTGGGACACCTGGGTGACAAGGAGCAGGGGATGTGGACTCACAGGCCTTCAGCGAAGCACTCCAGCAGCAGGGTGTCCCCTCGGAGGATGGTGACAGTGGACTTGCTGCCGATCTCTGGTGGTGGCAGCAGCAGCCTCGGCTTCCTCTGCTTGATGGAATTTGCTAGAAAACAGGAGAGGCTTAGCTCTTCTCCTGGCCAACAGGCGAGACTCATCAGCATTGAGGCTGCCTTACAGCACACTCAAGAGTTCATGCACCCACTGTGTGTGGGCACTCACATTCCTTACATTTTAATAGTCTCCCATGGAAATAGACTCTTCTGTCCCTGCAACTCGGGGTGCCCTACCTCCCCCCCGCCAGGATGTATTTACTAGGCAGCACCAAGCTATAGGCCAGGCCAGTGGTAGCTGCAACTCTATCTTCAGACTCAGAAGCTCAAAGATGGTTCCAGATCATTCATTTTCTGATGAAAGAGACTCTATCACACCTAGCCTTCCTTGCTTGCTACCTCTGTACTTATTCTGTCTGATATCATGTTCCTACCTGTCCAGATTCCTATACACAAGATCCCTGGGTCCTGCACTCTGCAATCCTGACTCAGGACATCTGGGGCACCTCCTGTGAATTGGCCAAGTTCTTGACTGGGGTGGGGTGGGGGCTCCGATTACATTCTCAGGCCCTGTGGGGAAACACCTGGGCAAGGGCTGACCAGCCAGCTCCCCAGTGTCTGCAGGCTGAGAAACTCCATCTCTCCTTTTCTCCAATGCAATGGTGCCTCAAGCTCCCACAGTCAATGTGGACCTTGCTCTCATCTGTAGAGGCACACAGGAAGTGCACCAGTGTCACTGCAGTGGAAGGTGACAGGAGAGATACAGTAGCCTGGTTCACCTGCAGATGGAGGTCACCCCAGGGTACACAGGACTCTGCTGGAGCTTCTAGGGTAGGAGACAGCTAAGACTAAGTCACTGCTCCCAGGATAGAAAGGGCATTGGCTGCAAAG